>NW_008678137.1:9094-30965 GCF_000695815.1 Acanthisitta chloris | reverse complement strand
AAATGCCACAAAGCTCATTGTAAACCACTACGACTGTGAGAAATCCTGTGCACTCTATGTAGTCTGCATGTTGGAATGGGGATGGGGAGGGGGCAATACTTGCAGTGAAGACAGACAAAACTGGAGAAAGCAATATAAAATTACTTATAGAATCATAGGATAATACAGGTCAGAGGGGAGCTCAGGGAGGTCTCCAGTCTGTTCTCCTGCTCAAAGCTGAGTAAGCTACAAGGTTGGATCATGTTACTCATGGCTTCATCTAGCATTCTCTTGGAAACCCCGCAAAATAAAGACAGAACAGCCTCACTGGGCCACCTAGTGCACTCTCTAACTGTCCTAAGGGTGATGGTTTTTTTCCTTACATCTTGGCAGAACTTGTCCTGTTTCAAGTACACCTGTTATGTCTCATCCTGCCACCAAGCACCCTCTGAGAACAGTTTTTCTTCACCTCATTCAGTAGCTTCTTTAAGTTCAGCTATATGCTTTAACATCTTTGATTACAAAAGTACTCTGGATTGCTACAAGACAAGCAAAGTCTGTGTTTTAAGTGTGAGGTAGCAGAGGTGCAAGTGAACTGACTTTCCAAGATGCTCCATTTCATTCTAGTGATATAAGGACCAACTCCAGATATTAGAGAGTGATCCAGGAGCCCACAGCTGTTCTTGCAAAAGAGGGGCCTTACTTTTCATTAATTATTTTACAGTATTAGTATTAAGTATAATCATCCAGACTGATAAACGAAGTGTCAAGTTTCTAAAAAAATAAATTCCAAACAGAAAACCCTTAGCACCTCAAATCAAGGGATAAACAATCAACCTTATTAAACCAATAAACCAAGTTTATTTATAGAAGTCTGTACAATTGTGATGAACTATGCTAGGACACCAATGGAACAAAGTAAACAAATTTCTCCCTCTCTAACAAGTGGGAGGTGTAGTCACTCACCTTTACATGCACTTAAAGGAAGGAAGATTACAGCTTTCATACAATTCTGTAACTATTCAGGAGTATTTTCTTGATGTATTATTCTCAATATAAAACGTTTGCGTGATAATTTACTGACTGTTGCCTCTCTTAAAAACATTTCAGCAAAATCCAGAGACTTCAAGAGGGTAAGTGGCAGTTTCATAGTTGCAGGCAACTAGGACACAGTCCATCATTGAGACTGGCATCCTAAACTCACTGCATCTCCTGTTTCAGGTATCTCTACTAGAAGTTACTTGCAGCACTGGTTGGGCCTCATCCACATTTTGGTTGTAGTACAGATTATTCTTGTGTTACCGAATGTAGAATTTAACTAAAACCAATACATCAAGGATATTAAAAACACTGTTATTTAACTTTACCTTTAGAGACCACTTGTCACTGTATCTCAGAGCTCTGAGGCATTTCTGTGGAAAAATCAGTCCCTGAATTGCTTGATTTGGCAATTATTTCTGCAAAGCATTGGAGAGTGATTATTTTGAAAACTGGCTATTGCAAAGTAAGTTTAGATTTTTTTTTATTACAAATCTGTAACATCACTGAAGCCATTGAAAAAACCAAAATCATATCAAATGCGTATCTACACAGTGAATCACAATGTATTCTATGAAATTATCATGGTAGTTCCCATAAATCCACTCTTAAAAAGTTAAAAGTACATATATGTGAGAGCCTACTACAACTCCAGAGAAGCTGCTAAAATAGGCCATCAAATAAAGCAGTTATGATTACATATTTACAGAATAACCCACATGTCCTAGAACTATGGACTATTCAGTAAATAAGTATTGAAATATTTCTAATTATTTGTTTACATGTAGGCAAGAGCTGCTTCATAGGTTGATTTTCTTTTTACACACAGTTTGTAGAATCAATCTGCACACAATTAAATGATGTTTCTTTAAAGCTGTTAAAAAAAGGAAGAGAAAGTTAAATAAGAACTAGATTAAAGTTTCATTAAGAATCCAGCAAGCAAGTATCAAACACAGGTTTAAATGCAACCAGTGTATGATTTCAGAAAAACAGTAATGCTCTGACACAAGAAGAGCATCAGCATTTTCCCTCTTCAGGGTCCCCCAGAAACATTCCTATCCAGTTCAGTGCTTAAGTTATTATATATGTACTGGCCTGAGTAGGAACAAACACGTGCTCGCACGCTTACCTGAACGAGGGCCTCTAAACTTTTAGACTTCTAATTCTCTTTTAATTTAGTTCTTAGTTTCATATATTCAGTTGTATCTTGTTTGGAAAAGTTCTTTGTTAAATGTCACTTATATTTACACTTGTTTTTTTTTTTTTACACCTGAGTGATAATTTAGCTGTCAACTTGTGTCCAGTCAAATATAATAAAGCCATACAATTCTTGTGCTAGTGTTGCACTCTGTTTGTACCTGTTCCTATATGAAAAATGTGCATCAGTTACCTCTCATACATTACCCAATGACCTTTCTATTATGTCCTTCCCCTTCCACACAATGTGATTTTCAATTCATTTTTCAAATTTTTGTTTATAGAAGCCCCATTTAAGTAGTTCATAAAGCAAGAAACAAAGTGAGCTGGAGCCCAGTGAAGACACAATGACTTAACAAATATGTAGTACTGAAGGCTTAGAGAAGAAATTAAAGCCCAACCAATGAGCACCCAGGGTCACCCCACGAGAAGCTATTTCACCCAGTTACAGCTGGAGACTCTGGATGTGCTGTATAGATGACAAGTCTCACATTAAGAGCTCTGTACCTCTTTCTCATCAGTTAAATGTACTTAAAAAAGGGAACATGAAGTTAAACAGCTATATCAGCCAAGCCGTTTTAGTAAGAAGAATCACATTTAATGAGTTTCTTTCTTGCAATTTCAAATGCTCAAGTACAGCTGGTAGAAATTCAAAACAGCCGTAAAGAACTGTGACAGACTGATACAAATAGTACTGCAGCTTAAAAATGATAAAAAACACCTGAAAAAAAGTCACACAACCCTCCCAAAAAAATTTACACTTTGAATCTAGGCCAGTTTTTGAAGATTTCCTTCTCCAAAGCTAGGATGAAGGAGGAAGAAGAGGAAGAAAGTGCAGATGACCTTCTAGCCACAAAGGTCTTGCGCCAATGCTTATTCACCATGCCTGTGGTGGTATGTAAAGGGAGATCATGTGCTGATTCCGCGACTGCCAAGAGATTCCTACGGAAATCCAGACCTCAGGCTAATACTGAACACAGAGTGGGCCAACGAGTTGCATCAACAAAATAAAAACAAAACTCAAACTAAAAGAAACGGGAAAACCCCAAATAGCACAGATCCACATTTGTGAGGGGAGCAGGAGGAAAGGGCAAGAAGGGAGGTCTATACAGTAAATAGTTGAATGGTTTATGTTACAGATGACTGGCAGTTTTAAAGAGTCTCTTCCCAGCTCCATCGCTGCTCCAACCCAGAAGGGAGCACTGAAAAGGGAGGAAGAAAAGGTAGGACATCATGATGGAGCATGCAGGATCAGAAGCAGCAGAGTGGGTATGCTCAAATAAGTCCTCGTCTCTTTTTGTAGTCCTCCAAGTTCAACGATCGCCGAGGGGCACCATCTTTTGCTGGAGGAGCCTTGGAGGTGATGGCCAGTGCCTTAGATTCTGTTGGGGATACAAAAAGAGTGAAGACCAAAATACATGAAAACTACAAATTTTTACCTATTATTTTGCTGACAACTTCACCACAAAATCATGCTTAGCTTCTCTAGTATACATTAGGTTAGTACTTCATTTAATAATACAGGCAGTATCAGGAAGCTTTCTTCATAGATCCAGCACATGCAATTTTGACTCTGATAATCCAGCTTTCTGCTGCTAAGTATACTTTCATTTCTTAAGAAAACTACAGCACTCTGAAGTTACAGTACAAACAGCTTTCAGGCTCAGTTCTGAGATCTTTAATTATTATCCCCCAATAATTGCAAGCACAAAGAGACAGATAGTAAGCAGACAGAGTCAACCTTCCTATCCATGTCTAAAATACACATTTTAACCCATCTCCAGGTTCTTCTGTTAACAAAGAAGACTGCACAAGGATGCCAAAATGGTGTTCTGTCTAAGGAAAACTGTGTCTCTCATCCTTTTTCAGTGTCCTTCAGTGCCTAACCCTCATCTGCTTGCTATCTCTCAAGTTCATAACTCTCACTATCTGCTTCAGAAGTCTCCTATTCTTGGCATCCTACCTCATTCTGTAGTCTTACAGCCAGGGTTTCAATCTTGACCTAGTTTGAAAAGACAACTTCTCCTACTCTCCCCTCTTGGTAAGGTTTTAAGTCTTTGTGCATTCTTACAGTACTTCCTAAATTATTCTCCTCCAAGGAACTTCAGATTTAATGCTTCAAGTAATGCAAGAAATAATAAACCTTGTGTGTCAAATTGCACTGGTATGCTCCCATGCCTTCCCTCCACTGTAAAACAGCTTGATAGAACATGAAGAAATGGCCTCAAGTTGAACTAGGGGAGGTTTAGATTGGATATTAGGAAAAATATCTTCAACAAGAGGGTTGGCAAGCATTAGAACAGGTTGCCCAGAGAAGTGGTTGAGTCAGCATCCTTGGAGGTATTCAAAAGACATGTAGACATGGCACATAGGGACATGTTTTAGTGGTGGATTTGGCAGTGTCGGATTAACAGTTGGACTCGATCTTAAGGGTCTTTTCCAATCAAAATGATTCTATGATACTAAACTGATCTTGCCACACATTTCAGGCTGTCAAAATCAGATGGCAAAGAGGAAGTGTCAGCAAGTTTGTATCTATATCTTCACTCCCTGGCCAGTGTTTTAGTTCCCCTAAAATTTATTTTCAATACCATCTGCAACACCTAAGTTAGGGGACAGCAACTTGGTAAAGCAGCAGATTCAAAATCAAGTAACAATGCTTTATCCCCACAGCATGTACACAGACTATGAAACAGAACATTACAAACATCCAAAGCTTATCTGTCCTTACAAGTGATTAGACAAATTAATGAAGTAAGTATCAAGGTAGATGTCAAGATTTACTAAACACAACACTCATCTATTCCCCAAAGATTATGCAAGTCATAGACAGTGCAGACTGCAAGAGTATATCAGAAAACACTCATTATCTCGTTTTCTCCCTGAGCTTTTGAAGGAAGAATATGGGGATATGCATGTTTTCAGTCTAACACAATACAGTTGTTCTTGTTTTCTCAATGGATGTCACTATCACACATTTCCCTCCTCCTCAGTTCAAGATATTTGCCAGGATGAGAAACACTCCCATTTTCAAATGCCCACCAATAATTTTGAAAGAATTATTCTGGGAGAAGTGAGTTCTACCATAATGAGCTGGTCAGTCACACCCCCAAATTCAGCTGGAACACCCACCTGAACTGGGAACCTGAAGATCAATCTTTACATCAAAGTCGTGCACTTTGAAAAGATCTTCTGAGAGGTCACTGGCTGATTTAGAGTTCACATCTTTATCTTTTCCTTGACCCTGAAATAAAAACTACAGGTAAGCATCCAACCCTTTACCTGTCCATATAAACAGAGCTAAAAATGGGTTTTTCCCCTTATGTCACAAACATACTTAGTTTAGCTTTCATACTGCTAGAGAAACTTAAATTTCTTTTCAGAAGACAGAAAAAAATTTTGGGTTTCTGTGATAATGGTAAGAAGGTACCTACTTGTAGAAGTGAAGCATGCACACCTGCTATTAGTCATAAGCTTCACAGAGCAAAATGCTGATAGTGTGAGGAACAAAACAGGGACAGAAAAGAAAACTTGCCTTACTCATGTCCTTTGGAGCATCTGGTAATACACCAGACCCATATTTTGCATTTAGCTGGGCAAGGATTGCAGCTTGGACAGCAGGATCTCTGGACTGCAGAAAGGAAATATTAAGGGGGGGAAAAAAATTTAAATCATTGCATTTAAACTGGCAAAAACTATAACTACATTTTGTTAAAACAGTGCTCCCATCCATGAATCTAAAACCGTAAGAGATTGTCTATCAGTTTACCCAACCTTCAGGACTTCAGAGACAATGGAAATCCTCCTGATACCTGTGTAATGCATCTGACAGTAACAAACTGAACGTCATCCTTCAGAAAGTTTTTCTTTGAAAAAATGAGAAATACATTTCCTGTTGATATGGTTTGTTTCTGTGACTACTCTTAATGGCAGTGTTCGGCATGCTTTCAGTTTACAGTTCTGGCTGAAACACTCCACTAGAGAGAAGAAATCTATTCCCTTGCTGGTTTGTGGAGACTGATGAGAGCCAACCTGATCAGGTTTTTTTTAAAGTTCCAGAAAGGGCCTCAACAAAGTCAGATTACTTAGAAGCAGAAACTGATCACCTTGCTACTCATCACTTATATACCTAGGGACTGCAGTAGCAGATTTTGCCACAGTATCATGGGGGAAGTTTGTTTTGAAATACTTAATTCATCACAGGCCCAAAGTCTGCTCTCCTCTCTATTTTCACTAATCTTTTGGGAAAGTTTCAGCTAATTAGAAGTGAAAGTCACACCTCAAGCAAATTGTGCTCCAGAGCTAACAAAATCTGAATAATTCTATATAGAACTCACTACAGAATCTAAGCCACGGTCGCTTTTGCAGTACATACCCACATCACCTATGTCCTTCATATTTTGCATTTAAAAAACAAATAAATTTGCTTTTTTTCTTCTTTTGGGCTAGAAACCAGGATCTCTCTCAACTATATCTCACACTGGTATCCAGAGCACTAATAACATATAGCACAGTTGAGAATTTTCCTTCCTACTCTCTGCATTACATTGGTTTCTGTTTCTCTGTAAGTATTACACTCACATTAGACACTATTGTGGGCTTGCACTGCCGCCTAGTAAAGGGATCCATCTGTTGGTTTTTCATGCTGTGACTTTCAGCCTGAGGAAGAAAGAGCACATGGTTTTGCAGAGTTAGCTACTTGCACCCTTGTAAATCCTCCCACAGCACCCCATCCATGCAAGCACTCATGCCATATATAATACCAAGATCAGAGGAAAACTAGCAACAGCACTTACAGATGAGAGATTTTAACACACCCACCATCCTATGCTTCACAGGGCAAAACTGTCCTTATCAAATACAACCCAGAAAATAGGTGCATAACTCTCAGGATAGTTAACGCTTAACCATCTGTTAACTTTCCTTAATAAAAGTGTCTCAGTGCAGAGAACTGAGTATCTTCTTCACTATTTTATTCTATGATGTCTCCTTTCCAACTTCTTTCCCATACAAAATGCTTTAAGTCACTATTACAGTCACTAATCTGCTGATAATCGAGTTGAGCATAAGGATAAAGCAATCTGCTTTACAATCATGTAACTTGCATATATGAAAGATTTTACACATCATTAAATTAATTATTAACTTCACCACGCAATTATCCTCCTTTGGATCATTTAATCTCTACTTGTACAGAACTATTAATTCAGCACTATTTACCACAAGAGCTTTCTCAGACTCAACGATATTCCACTCTCTATTTCTCTGGTTGATGTAACTGCAGAAAGGAAAAAAAGAGGGTGGGGGAAAGAAAGTGACTGTCATTTATCAATCCCTACACAACAAAACACACAACAGCATTTTTGCAGTTCATCCTGATCACAAATTACTCTTATTGCAACACAACTGCTATATGGGGTATGTGGAAGAGAGTTCACATTTCTGACAGTTTTAACTGAATGACAGACACAAGAAAGTGAAGACAGACAAGCACTAACAGAGCCATGATGATACACGTCATTAATATATTGTACAGGAAAGAAGAGACAAAATCTTGCAGTTAATTCATTACTGGATAAATTTCTCTTCTCTATGTATTTTGACTGATACTGTTTCAGAAAATTCCCAATATCTGCTTCTTACCTGATTGCAGAAATATTTTTTGTCCGTTGACGATCCAGGGCCTCTGCTCTCTCTTCAAGTTCATTAAGCTGATCTTGAATCTGCTTGGCCTTATCTTGGTCCCCCAAGTCCTCAGCCATAGCCTTCAACCAAACAGTGACTCATTAGGCATTACTCTCTATCACAGCATTAGCCAGAGAAACAAGGGATATACCTGTGAATCAGACAGCTAACTATTCCAGCTGCAAATGTTCTTCCCTGCATGGTAAGAATGTAACAAGGAGCTACATTCTCCTTACAGCTCAAGGCAAAACAGGACTTCTTACTATGATGAACTCTGAAACCCCTTAAACTAAGGAAGATGTAGGAACACTACAGTAGTAGTTCCATCACAAGAAGGGCAAGTCAGATGATTTAAGCTACAGGTTTGATTAAAATTCAACATCACTATTTACCAGCTCAGGAAAAGAATTATTTCTGCCACTGCCACTAGCACTTAGTTCAGGGATCCGGAGAGTCCCCGAACACACAACAGTTGCTTATTGTGCCACCTGGTGACAACACAAGCAGGCGCACCCTCCTGCGATGGGAAACTAGCAATTTGCATGTCCGCGCAGAGTAAAACTGTAACCAAACAATACAGTTAAGCCAAAAACCAGAGAATTAAAGATTAATACAAACTCTGTTTTTACTGTATATGACGCATGAATGTCTTGAAAAAGGACTGCACTAATGCAAACAAAACATGTTATGTTTATCTTCAGAGATGCTTTAGACTGCTTGCTTGCTTCACTTTTGGCTTTGACTTCTCAGCATTGTTAGGATTTCTTCCAGAAGTACTACATGTAAAAAGGTCAGTGGCAACTAAATTTTTCAGGATCGTATTTTTTTCAACATACATTACTGGCCATAAAGTGACAACTCAGTTACCCCAGAGCAAAAAGCAATTTAACACAACTTCTATCTTTCCTATATTAAAATAAGTATCAGAAATCAACTTTCAAACATCATTATTAGGTTTTCAAAAAAAAAAAAGTTTCTGAAGCAGAACAGCTTAAGACCTTGCTTACAAGACACAGAAACAGCTGTAATTGTTGGCAATTGTCTTAGAAAGAGAATGAAATAGCTTTAACCAGGTTCTGAACCCAGCAATGAACCTTGAGATCCACCTTTTAGTTGCACAGTTAAGGTCAAGCTTACTGCTGACTGCTACCAAATTCCAGATGAGCTCCAGCTCTCCAGAAACAAAGACTGCAGTAAGCTTGCAGGTATCATCTCATTGCTCACCTTCTCCTTTAACAGCTGAGTTTTCTTCATTGCATAATTTGGAGGTGCTTTTCTGAACCTTTCCTTCTCTTTCACAATCTGTAAGATGCAGGGGAAACAGCATATGCAAATATGAAATTTTTATTTCAATATATGGACTCTAGAAGCAACAGAACAGTATCACCTAAGAAATGTACTTACTGCCACAGAATTTTACTCATGCTCTGTCTCTGCTGTTTGCTTTTTTTTCTCAAATTTGTGGAGGTAATGAGTTACACCTCCACTCCCCTCACTTAGGACCCACGAAAATCTGATGCTAATCACACTTGGTCAGTATTATGCAAGTATTAAACTGCAGAAACTGTGAAAAATGTAACTGCCATGATGCTGTTATCTTTACAGAACTTGAGAGCTAAGTTGTCATACTCAGATTAGGAGTTCAGAGCTCTGCAACACAAGTTCACGAGGAGGTAGCAGGGCATAAAGACTAAAAAAAGCAGGAGTGAGTGCCAAACAACAGCTGGATCACCAAGCTACTCTATCCACTTCTGAAATTTCATTTTGAGTCTTTGATTTCCTTTTTACAAAGTAAACACCATGATCGTTTTGCTTTGTAACAGCTAGTGCTCTACTCCAGGAGTTCCTGTCACCTTTAAGCATTGACACAGCCTCACTACAATGCACTGTTTACCTCTTCAATATCCTGATCATTAAACTTGTAGTTGAGGGCTTCTTTGATTGACACTTCTTTCTTGTTTATCTCATCTAGTGTGGGTAGCTGCATCCCAGCAGAGAACATCTAAACACAAGAGACAGAGTTACTTTCCATTTGAAGTATGCTTGGCAGATAAGAAGAAACCAAAGTCTGGCAAACTTACCGCTTCCTTCCACTTCATAAATTCACTTTCAGTAAATTCCTGGTTTGAGACAAACTCCAAACGGAACACACGCGAATCACTGCCATGCCTGCAACGAGAAAGTGTAACAACATCCCCTTCTGCTAGGGCAGATCTTGGATCTTATAGGTGTAAACTGGCCAAAGCAGCCCAAAAACCAGACAACCAGATGTCAACACGATCATAAATCCCTGCATGAGATTTTATTTGAGTTCTCACCTCCAAACCACACACAAAACATTATTTGCTATGAAAAGGACACTGATTCATGAACTAAAGGTGGTTACTTTAGTATCTTACCGCAACTGTAGTCCTTTATTTGTCCGTGTGCCACCAAGCTGGTAAACCTTTGCAGTCTCTACCACACCAGTTATTTCAGCAACCTGTATCACAGAGTAAAATACACATGAGGAAGAATGCAAGTGGGTTTTTCTCTTCCTGGAATATGTCTGGCATATTCAAGCCATTTCACCACAGTCTAACCTTAGTCTAACCAACAATTATAACCAGTACAAGGAAAGTACAACACTTCAGTGTACATCATCAGGTACTGAACTGGTTGCTTCATGCACCATCTTTGAGTTAACAAATTATACCATCTGCATGCTTGATCCAGTTTTTCTATCTTCTCAGCTCTGCATTCCTGACCAAATAGTGCACACTCTCCTACTCTTCCTATTTCCTTTTTAGCCAACAAATGTTGGTTTGGGTTAACATATGTCCCAAATTAAATACACCAATGCTGCTCACATACTAAACACAGCCCTTCTAGCAGCCTTTTTAATGCAATTTTAGAGAATATTATTGCATCCTATGATTACAGCAATGAAACAGAAAAACGAAACTGTGTTCTCAAATCACCTTCTCTTCTGAAGGCATACTGATGTTGTAGAAACACTTGGAAAAAAAAGATTTGAGACCATGCAATAACTTGGGAACAATCCCAGAAATAAGAAACGAATGTCACTCATTCTTACTTGGTCTAAGCAGAGTCTAGAACTCTAGTTGGCAATACAAATTATGAGACAAGACAACATGAACCAAAGCTGGAAGAATAGGCTTTGTTAGTACTCCTTCTCTCTCACTAAATATATCTCTTCACCTAGCTGGTCCCATTGATTCATGAATTCTTAAACCAGTCTCCTCCACATCTCTGGCACCAATAACATTTTCTCGTTATAAGCAATCTTTTTATATCAATCAAACAAAAGGTACCTGAGAACTAATAAACTGCAATGATTATATTACAGCACTAAAAAAAGAACTAAATCTCTCAGAGCTAAACTCACCCGATAAACAGGTTTACTGTTATGATTGCCAATGCCAACTCGGACAAAGCAGCCAGTGACTGTCTTGGCAAAGAAGGGCATATGACACCAGCGTTCCAGCTTGTGTCGCGATAGCCGCACTCGATTCAGCTCTTCAGGCAAAGACACTGGCTGGGACTTAGGTGGAATTTCTTCCTTCCTGATTTGGGAAAGGTGAGCAGGAATAAAGAAAAAAGTAGAGACATGATCACCAAAGGAGAGGTCCTGAGTAAGGTGCAGTGTGAGCGCTATTTAAATTACCAGTAAAAGGAATGAATTCATCATGCACTAGTTGAATGCAGGTGTGTGAATTTAGCATTCATAAGAAAGGCTTAGTGTGAAGTCCCAGACTTATCACCCACTGTCCCTGCTACCACACAAAGCAGAAAGACACAAGGAGTTTATAGACTAATGCTGCAAGATAAGCCAGCACACATCTCTGCCCTGCTATATGCCAGGATTCTGCAGCTGCTAAACTGTAGGACTAAACAAATCTGTGAACAACAGTGTAATTTGGGCTAAAGGTACCAGCAGGGAGTTGAAGTCGCAAACCCACCCAAGATAAACGAGTCCCACGAACCATGATATAGTGCCAAGGACCCAAATCCGTGCAATGCAATTATGCCCAAGGCAAAACCACTTTAGACACATTGAAAAGCCCCAAACAATCCTCTAAAACAGCATGTGCCTACATAAAGTGGGTCTCTGTTTCTGAACACTCTTACAAGTAATCACAGTCCAGTGTTTACTACTTACTCTTCCTCTTCATCAGAGGATGATGATCTGGATGAGCGGTCACTTTTCTCGCTAGACTTGTCATCTTCCTCCTCCTCTTCATCATCAGAGTATACTTCACTAGTTTTTAATGGCTGTTTTTTTGCAAGCAATTCAGCTGGGGGAAGGACAGAGAACAAGAAAAAGCAAGCTATAAATCTTTTATGAAAGCTGAAACTTAATTGTTAAAAAAAAAAATCCAAGAGGCAGACAGCTGTTAATTTTAGGCTGGATACAAGTGTCACATATTCAAATCCATTAGTAAGCTAAGCACTCCATTGATTTTTCTCTTTGAATATATACAAAGTATTTAAAAGCATCTTAATCTCAGTTGTGCTTATCTTTAGTCTCCCAACTTGACTAAATATAATAATACAAGATGGGTGCAACAACTGGATACACAAGATAAATGCTAATGATCAGACAACTCATTGCTATTTTGCAAGGAAAAGGAAAAAATCTCATGTTTGGAGAGGATTACAATAGAACTCAGTATACTAACAAAAAAGGTTGCATCAGAAGTTAGTGGCAAGATGGACAAGATGACATGCCAGTGAAGAAACAACCAAATGAGGACAAGGCAGCACAAGTACAACAAATACAGTTTGAATGGTTCAGAGATTAAATAACTGAATCTAAGTCATCAATTCAAATACATTAACTAAACATTACTAAAAGCCCATCAGTGGACTGTGATGAAAGTTTGCTTTGTTTTCAGACGGTCCACGGGAGGGGGCAGAGGTGAGGAACACACCATCAGTGGTGCCAAACAATACCCCAGGTGGTCATGTCAGGCAAAAGACCAAGGAAACCACAAAAACGGAATTCATGCACTCCCAGGTGTAGGATTCTTGCACTAATTACAAACAGGAAGTAGCACTTCCAGAAAGCTGTAATAATGCCTAAAAAACTGTAGCAATAGCAACGTGCTTTCATACCTGTTCTGTTCTTCCTTTTCTCTCTTTCTGCTTTTAGCTCCTCCATTGCCTGAGATTTCTTGTCTAGCTTCTCATCCCGCTTTGATCGCCGCTCTTTGTTATGTGACATGACCTAAAAACATGCACCAAAAAGTCCCTCAACATCTTAAATCCATAAAATGAAAGCATTAAAACAAAGATTATTTGCACACTTTGAAGATTTTTCAAATAGAAATTACTAGCAAACTCCTTTTTGAAATAATTTTTTCAGTTCATTTTTTACAGAGGCTAGAGAGAGGGAAATCAATCTGAGGCATATTTCTTTATTCTACTTCAGATCAAAATAATTAATATATTTATACTTCAACATTTCTGACACCAAGTTTTAGTCTCAAAACTCCTCCTTAAAAAAGGACTAGAGCAATAAAATGAATGTAATTCTGCAAATAGCATGCAATGAGAGAAAACTGGCTGAATATTCTTCTTATTTGCTTCTCCTTCTGAAAGGCCAAATCAAAGCACTTGTTCTTTTTCATTAGCAAAGAAAAAAGTTATGTTAAAAATACTTAAAGCAGAAATAAAGTTGCTTGTAAAGACTGCAATATGGATCCAAATCTAAAACGTTCTAAGTCTTCTAGTATTCTCCATTTCTGACAAGGCTATCTGGAATACCAGGTAGTACAGAAAGCAGTTTCTCTAATAGGCATAAAAGTTGAAGTAATTTCTGCAAGGCACTGCAAAAGAACTATAAATAAGATCTTTTTACACATACATATATGTATATGCACCTACACTTTATGTATTATATATGGACTACTTAAGTGTACACACACATCTAGGTATATGGAGTTGGGGGAGTAGGGAGATGAGATTCACTCCACTCAACATGTGCCTAAGGGAATACTCATCTCACTTGACTTGATTTAGGTGTTATACATCTGTTTCACTAGAAAATAACATTGAGTGAATTGTCAGCTGAACAATCCTCCACTGCACAAAGATAAAGGTGGCAACAAGTGCAAACAATCAACAACTAGTTCTCAGATGGCTAAAGCTAGGCAGATGAATGCCAGGCCACTCTGGGCGCCTATTCGCCCTGACTCTGCATTAACGGCAGAATCTTCATCACTTGAAACTACAGCCACTTCAGCCATTGGAAACTACAGTTCAGTTACAGAGGCCTCCCCCCAAAAACTGGTGTTATCCTCTTTCTATTGGAGGGGGAAAAACTATAGAACTACTTCTGCTCTTCCTGGCATTCATGCTTTTCCTTGACATACCTATGAGTAGAAACTAAACATTCTTTCCCCTGTATGCACATGCAGAATAATTAAGGCGACAGTTGCGCACTTTCTGGCCTGCTCTCTCAAACTTACACTTGCAAGAAAGAGCATGTATGTAGTGTTTCAGACTGAATGACACAAGTTTGACTAAAGGAACTGTAAAAGACAGCTTTCCTGTTCTTATGGGGGAGGACTACCACAGCAACTATATCTAGAGTTGCAACTTTGCATTTTTGTTTAAAAGGACTTATGAACGCACCCCTCAGCAGGCCAAAGATATTAATTTCTTTAAATGAACTGGAAATACTAAGGATACCTTGAGCATACAACTTAACTAAATTCTGACCTGCTTACTACACTGTTTGACATTAAAGGAAAACATTAGGGGCAGAAAGAGGCAGCATTGCCAAGGGAGCAGAGTTTGTTACTAAGAACAGTTTCATTTCCTACCTGGGATTCCTGGATCTGAGTGAGTTTTTTCTTTTCCTGCTCTTCCTCTTGCTTTTTCTTTTTCTCTTTCTTTTCTTTCTTTTTTGCTGTTTTTAGTTTTTTCTTTATTTCAAATCTAGTAGCAGATATTGAAACAAAAAGAATGTATGAAAGAATGTTCTCCCTGAGACAGCAAATGACTGCTCAGATGCTATCACAGCTTCAGTTGTTAGCAGGCTACAAGAAACACTGCAACTGCTTGCTCCTTTAATACTACCCTGTCCCTCATTCCCATCCCCTCCCTTTCCCAAGAAAACCAGGTGAAGAAAAGCTGAGCACAGAAAAGTGCAGACTTACAGAGAACTAAACTAAAGGGCTGATGAGACCACACAGTAATGACTGTTCCACAGAAATCTGTCTTTACCCATCTTCCTATTTGCCAGTGTGGCGACTTTTGTATGCTGCCTCCAACTCTAAAATCAATTGGCTATTTCACATCATTTGAACCTAAAGAGCTAAAAACGTTTTTGCTTAAAGCTATGATGATGTTAACCTTTTCATGCTTAAACTTCACCTTTCTACTGGCACTGGTCTGTATAAGAATAACTGCAAAGCAGTCACAGTGAGTCCTCCTTCAGCAGCCAGATTCTCATCAGACTCTGGCAGTTTCTGCAGAACAATTTAGGCACTTCCACTTCTACCTTCATGAAAGGTATCACCTTATTCTCAGCCACTGTATTCAGAAGAGTAGGGACTGTGATGGAACAGTCCCATGATTGAGATTCTGCTGCACCATGGCTTTAGTGAAGTAAGTGTGCATATTGCAAACACAAGGAAATAATTATTTAACTTCCAATAACTGAAATTCAAAATGTGCTATCCATGTGCATATTGCACTGTCCATTCTTCCTCAGTCCTTTACAGCTGCATTTTGTAGATGACAAACTGAAATGCCAGATGAGCACACTGCTCTTTATACCTTCAGCATGAAGGCACAAGGCACAGGCATTGTACCCTATGTAATGCCTGCTGTAAACCCAATGAACTCACAGCATAATATGTATACCAAGAGCTAGACAGCATTTTGAAAGATTTGACTTACCATAAAGTTAAATCACTACCCTACTATTCCCTTAGCCCTACCTGCCAAACCTTTACACAGAACAGCAAAAATTCATTTCAGATTAATTTAGTACCTCAGGCTTAGATTGTTTAGCTTGTTTGTATCAAGCATTCTCCAGCATTTACTCTAAAAGACAGACATTCAGTCACCATGAAACAGTGAATAAAATTTCAAAAATACGGTGTCCTATGTGATGTAAACCCAAACTTTCTGTTATTCTGATCCCTCTGAGGAGAGCAGCAGACCATATAAGGCACTGAATGTAGGATTAAAACTATAGTCAGCCAGGCAGTGCTCTACCTATGGCTTGAACAAACAGACAGTTTGGCAGTTGCTAGTATCAACACGATTTACTCTTCAGATGTCAGTCCTCTAGGGAAATTTCTCAGCAAGTGAGAAAAGAGAAGGCATTAAAGAGAAAAGAAACTGGAGAAAACTTGCCCCATACATGTCAAATCTTTTTGATTAGCCATACGGTAAGAAAAATACCTTTACTACAAGGAAGCTGCCTGACTGACAGTTGTACTAGTAACAAACAAACAGAACCCAATACATAAGGTAGAAATCCAAAAAAAGATCCCATGAAAATGACCCATCCAGCACCTCTCCTCATTATTGCAATCTCTCTCTCTTCTAATAGAGCCCAAGCCAGTTTCATACCCATAAACAGACACCCCTAACACTGCTCTGTGCTTCACCATTGTTTTCTGAAAATTTTCAGAAACTCACATACACCTTATGCTTTGTTTGCCTTTATACAAAGTATCAGCATGTGACAGCTAATACAAAACTAGACAGGTCTTCTGACTGTCCAGCATCTAATCTTTGAGGCAGTAACGTGGCTACAAGGGTAGCTGATGGAGCCGTGCGTATTGAACAGCTGAGAAACTTCCACAAACTGACTTTTACAAGAACATGCAGAACTCCTGCTCTGTGCTTCTCAACTAGCTGCAAGGACAGCAAAAAATATACAATGAAGCTTAATTCACTTTATAGTGCCGAATTCTTGGACCTTAAACACGAGAGAACAGTCAGCATACTCTCCACACAGCCTGTAAGAATTTGCTACCTAATATCAACAGATATAAAATTCACCTTCTCTTTAGCACTTCTCTCTTCTCTATCCTGTTAAATAGTTCCTGCTCTCTCTCCTTTTCCGTCATTTGTTCCAGACGAGCTCTATCTTCTTCATCTCCCATAAGGTCTTCTCCATAGCCATCATGGAATTCCTCATCTTCAGATGAAGAATCTGAATCTGAGCTAGATGAGGAGCTGTTGCTTTCTGAGTCAGAGACTTCTCCTAAATCAAAAATATAAGGTAGTGAGATTTAGCTAGTGCAAAGTCCAACCACTTCATTATAGTGTATGAGCAAAGGATAGCAAGAGTGAATTTTACACTCGTCTTCCACTACACTTAAAAGCATATGCATACCAAAAAATTAAACCCAGGTGGAAATACTTTGTTACCATAATATATCCATGCTAAAAAATTGATAAAACAAGTGGTACTACACGTGAACACAAATTGGGTTATAAGTAAAAATTCTTAGTAGAAGCAAATTTAGAAGGCATTTTGGTTAACATGTTAGGATCACAAGGTTAGATTTGTATGCCTATATGTTTATGTTCCTGAGAAGTTCCTTAGAGATCCATAATTTCTGTCTTCACACCTCAAATGTCACTATTATTCACCCTCAATACTCCTCATTGTAGCAACCTGAAGGACCAGAACTCATCCTTTGAAGACTGCAACACTATGAATTGCTATATCAGGAGATAAAGTTCAAACACAATATCCTCCGGGTGGGAAGGCCCTGATGATAGTAACAGTAACAGAGTCCCGAAGGCTCTGTTACTGTAACAAGTCCTCCCAGCTACACAAGGGCTTAGGGAACAGCTGACTTCCAAGTAGCACTGGGTAACACAACCTTTAAACTTGATACAAGTGCTTTGATTATCTCATCTAATCGACTAAATGACACTAAATCCCAAAGGCAGACATTAAGATTCTTTCTTTCACTTTCATTCTGGTATCAGTATTTCCAGGAACTTCCAGCTTTGCAAGCTTACACTGTGAGAAACCTGGATTTGTAAGCCTTGATATGTACAGGTTCAGTCACTTCATGGTTTTGTCTGTCTCTGCTGTGCTTGCTATACTTAAAACTGCAGGCTCCCTCATCTTCTTTCTTAACTTTCTTTTCTAGTAATCAACTGAAATCACAACTAAGCACTTGCAAACCTTCATGGGCATGATGAAAACAGAAAAGGCGACAGGAAGTTTGCCCAGCATTGAAAGAGATTCAATATTCACATAAAAAAATTCTACCAAAGTTATAGAATGATTTTTCTTCTTCCATGTCAGTATTAATGTGCAAGAATTCCAATTCAGAGCAAATGCATGCAAGATAAGCTCCTACTTGCATCATTAACACTATACACCTCTCCCTTTGTTATCACAAGAAGTTTGGGAAAGGAAAATATGTCAGTGGGAATAAAAAAATGCTATCCACACTAAAGATGGCACATGCTAGAAGGAAGCAAAGAATTTTCCAGGAGAAAGTCAAGTAATAAAATATGTCATACATTCTTCATTGAAACAGCATTTAGTGCTGTGGTTGCAATGGAGTGCTCACAGCAGTGCTATACTGAATTACATCCACCTCAAGCCATAGCAAATTTAGAAGTTATCCAGAGTATTAGTGACACAAAGAAAAGCCTTCGAAGGTGGTCATTAACATCACCATTGAACATTACTCTTCAGTGTGCACAAATGGTAATTTCACTTGGAGTCCCACCATAAGTAGATGCACATGTGTTATCTTACCCTCTTCAGGTGCTGAGCTCTCAGCAGAGCTGTCTTTATCGGAGCTGCCTGAAGAGGCAGCTTTGTTCATCTGTTTCTTCATGGCTCCTTTCTTCTCTGCCTTACCCGCTTTTCCCTTTTTTTTGTTTTTAGAACCTCCAACAGTCCACTGCAAAGAAAGAACCAAGAAAGGGATCATGAGACACAAACATCACTCTTCTCCTTCCCCCAAGACACTGCAGTAAAAAGGACTGAGAAACAGTCCAATATTTGACAGAAACAAATCATACAAGGGGACAGAGGAGGTAAAAAAATAAAAGAAGCCAACAGGAAACTTATCAAATGAAAGCCTTTTACAAGGTGTTTGGGGACGGGTTCTTGTGTGGCTGGTTTAGGTTTTTTCTTTAAAAATTCAAATAAATCAGTTATCAATGCAAACCAAGACATTCCTTTTAAAAAACAACAAAGATTTCAAAGTCTGAAATATCTACCAAGAGAAGAAGTCCTGAAAATATTTTCCTAGGAAAGAAAATTTAAACAATGTGTCAACTGGATTTGTAAAAATAAACTTCAGTTTACTCCTAAACAGAAGCAATGGATATGTTTCCAGCACTAGTTTAATCACAAGCAGATTTTACATTTCCTGAAGTACACACAGACATGACAGACTTTCCAAAATTTCAGTTTTACCAAGAACACACAGCATCTGTATATCTATGCCACAAGCCAACGGTGCACTCACTCACTCACAGATGCAGGTGGAGGCACTACAGTCTATGTATACAAGGTGGACTGAAATCGCAATCACAGACATCAGGGGGGAAAAAAAAACCCCAAGTCCTAATTTTAATCTTCTATTAATATCATATCTTCAGTTGACGGATTGCAGTTTCCAAATACAAGACTTCTACCACCACACATATACAGACAGTCATTTTAAATCCCAAAGTCCCAGAAGAAGTAGTATTTACTTTACAGTGTGATTTCTTAATAGCATTTTTGCATTGTCTCAACTACCTGGGTAAAACCAGAAGGGAATAGAACCAGTAAGGATTGCCTGTGTATTACTTTAAGGCTTTACAATATTTTGCACTTCACTGCCTCTCCTAGAAATTCTCAAGCCATGAGACCTTCAGGGATATAACTTTTTTTCCTAAATATGTATATGTATAAAAATGGTATATCACAGAATTATTAAGGTTGGAAAAGACGTCTGAAATCATCAAGTCCAACCTATGACCTAACACCACCATGTCAACTAGACCATGGCATTAAGTGTCACATCTAGTCTTTTCTTAAACACCTCCAGGAATCATGACTCCATCACCTCCCTGAGCAGTACATTCCAATGCCTAATCACCCTTTCCATAAAGAAATTCTTCCTGATGTCCAACCTATACTTCCTCTGGCACAGCTTAAGACTATGCCCTCTTGAACTGTCACTTGTTACCTGGGAGAAGATGCCAACCTCCACCTGGCTACAACCTCCTTTCAGATAGTTGTAGATAGTGATAAGGTCATACACACATATATATAAACATTTATAATGTAATCCTTTTCATACCTGTATAATACACTTGTCTTTCATGCACATCACCATCTGCTCAAGCAGTCTACTAAAATATATTCCTAATTCAAGTGAGCAAATATGCTTTTGCATAACTTATATCTTGCACTTAAAACTACTCAAAGTGGAAAAAACCAAACACTTCAGATTTGACCTCAGGTGCACACAAACTTCAGGCTTCTCACCCATTCACCCTGTCCTGGGGGATGATTCAAGTCCACCTCTGCAGGCAGTAATCATTCCATCAAATCTGATGAATTGTTTTGCCCAAACAGGCACCACCTTCAGAGAACCCTGGTGTTCAAATACTCTAGATGAAACTCAACCAAGTAGTTATAAGCTCCTACCTGATACTAATATCTTTAGAATTACACAGGTTTTGATTACTCTCACACGTAGCCTTGTACCTTCCATATTACGAACTGCTTCATCATCTTTAAGTATCACCAGTGTATTAAAAAGCATCTGTCAAAGGCCCTGCAGATGTTTTTTTCTGAGGTAAAAGCAGAGTGGTGACCCTTGCAATTCATACCCTGTGCAGGTGTCCCAGTCTATTGTGGTCCATAGGCTAGGTGAGAAACTGCGCAGAAAGCATCTGACTCTGTACCAGCCTGAAGTCTTTACTGGCTTCCACAATAGAGTTTTACTTGTTCAGTGTTATAATATTGCTGCCTAGTAATATTTCTGGTTAACTATGCCCATGTGAATCAGCTAAGAAAAAGCTTGTACTCTGCCTGAATCTGCTCAAACCTTAGCATTAAGGAATGATCTCCCAGGTGCACAGCAAAGTGCATTTTTGCTCAAGAGCTCACCTACTGCCACCAGTGAAAACACAACAGTGAGAAAGTGAAATTAAGCATTTAGCAGAGATGCAGAGGTGCCTCCTTCCCAGAGCTCTGCCACTCCTTGTCAGTGTTCTGAGTTACACATCATGTCAGCATGCTGGATAGCAAGAAAGTAGCACACAGAAAGCCACAGTATACTGCATAGTTATGTGAAGACCTTGAGAAGTCATGCTGAGATGAAAGAAGTTAAGATCGGATAAAACTAGCAGGACTTCAGTTCATAAAATGTTTAATAGCTGTAGGTACATGTGTTACAGATCACTGTTCTCAGCCTTTAAGTCACAAGGAGAATTGTGGAGAGAACCTGGGTCCAGGAAGACAGGACTGAAAAGAAAGCTGTCTGACAACCTCTTAAATAAAACAAACAGAAAATAAAAATAAATAAATAAACAACAAAAACTGTAATTTAAAAAATCTGTTCTAATCTAGGAAAGTGTGCTTTGGTTTCTATTTCACCCTGGAGATTAATTACACTTCATCTCACTTGTGTTTATGCAAGTGACCTCTATGCCCATCTCCCAGTTTCAGTGCTGTCACAAAGCCAAATTCTTCCTCATCCAGTTCAGATGCTTCAGGGCTTATTCAGCTACCCCAACTTCTCATGAGTGCCTGCTCATTCGTGGAACCACTACAGGACAAGACAAGGGTTAGAGCAAACCTTAAGGACAAATAAATCATCAAACCCAGGACATAGTCAGTGCAAGACTCTTCTAGGCTCACAAATTGCTCTGCAGGCTCCAAAACCCTCAGTTGCCATTTCAACACTGAACGATCACTCTGTTTTGTTCAGAGAGACGCTAGCCAGCATGACGTTTCTTCTTACAG
>NW_008678137.1:0-9083 GCF_000695815.1 Acanthisitta chloris | reverse complement strand
GCAGGAATGGGAGGGAGAAGGAACACTATACTGGAAAGCCATGAGCTGCATGGCAACCTGCAGTCCAAACCAATGTCTTGAATTCCTTCCTCATGCTCCAGCACACCAGCAGAAATCAAAAAGGCAACATGTTTGCAAGCAACATCAAGTAAAAATGCACACACAGTTAATAGTCAGAAACATTGTTTTGGTCTGTTTCCCTTAATTCCAGACAACAAACAACCACCACTTTTCAAAATCCATCCTCTACTGCCACTTCTCCAGGTTCCTCTTCCATATTCCAGTCAGGCAGTGCCAGTCAACACTTCTCACATGCTTCCCACGACTACAACACCTCCTCTATTCACTGCTGCCTCCTTGGCCACCATCTGGAACCCTTCATGGTTCTAGATGCAGCAGGTTAATAAACCCATGCAGTAGTGTACTGCAACAAGGCTTTTTCTGTTTACTGTGTAATACTGTTGAACAGCAGAGCTTTATGGTTCATGCACAAGAAGTATCCAGAAGAGCATTTCAATTTTTCCTCTTGCTTCCAAGGTTCACAGTGCTAATACCCTGCGTATTTCCTCCAACAAATAGTTGGACACGATGATCTTAAAGGTCCCTGTCAACTTAAATGATTCCATGATCCTAATAAGTCCAAGTTTAGGCATAAGTACCCAGAGCAGACTTGGGAAAAAAACCAACCAACCACCCACCCACCACCACCCAGATTTATAAGTCAACTTCTACAAAAGCAACTACACAAAGTGATTGAAGAAATTAATTTATAGCTCAGGAAACTTGGAACATACTTCCACTAGGAAGATGAAATAAGATTGAGAAGAGAAAAAAAAAAAGAAAGAAACCCAAACAAAACAAAACCTAGGAAAAAATCCCATACCTGAAGTGATCTCAGAATACAGGATTAGTTTACCCCAACTGCTCAGATTGTTGCTATTTTCTTCTATTCACACAGTACCTAAATGCATTATCCACTTGCAAATAGGTGTTCTTCCAGCTTTTCCCCTGCTCCCTCAACAAACTGGACAGAGATGCACAAGCAGGATTACCAGTCTGTCCTTGCCATATCCTTCCCTCCTGGATATGGCTTTTATAACCAAAAGGTAAACTGCAAGTCACGGCATGGAAGTGAAACATATCTCTTACCCATGTGTTCCTTTCCCAGGCCAGATAAACTTAGATGCCATGACAACATGACAGCTAAGTACACCAAGGTAGGTAACATTAGCCCAACTTACAAACTTTCATCCATTCATACAAGAAAAAGTCATTCCTTCAGACAAGTAATCAAACTGCAGAGTCAGTTGTCTGAAGGCAACAGCAGGAAGCACACACAACAACCTACAGACAGCACTCCAAGAGCTACAAGGAAGAAAACACTCTCTACCACCACTTTTGAAATCAAAGAAAAGGTTCTTGTTACATTTCCTGCCTTTCAGGACCTGCCCTTGTCATTTGGACACCTCAACAGTGCCAACAGTCCAGCAACTAGAAAACTTAAAGAACCATTTCAGACAGACAGAGGAAACTCAAGGTGTCAACACCAAAATGGAAAGTAAATAAACAAATAAAGGAAACACCTTCTGATATCACAGAAGAAGCTTTGCCAGGAACTGGCCAAAAGGAGACCTCATGGGCCAAAATATCACCAGATACCTGATCTACCCTTGTCATCTGAGTACTGCTCGAAGGAGCTCACAGAAAGATAACTATAGATAAATATGAACTAGTTGGTTCAAATTCAGTTGAAACTACAAGTTTACATCTGCTCTGTAAGTATTTTGAGGGGGTCCACATAGTGAAGAATGGCAAGAACTTCTGAGTGACAATATCAAGATGGTAGATACCAAACGCCAATGAAGAAGAATTCTCCATAATCAAAACACATTTGGGGATGCTACTGGCTGTGAAAACTTGCAATGTTTTATTTAGGAAGCCTGTGCTTGGTCAACAAGTGTCTTGCATGGCTCTAGCATCACCAGTCAACATCATCTGGACTGAGAAAGGCTTAATGACTTCTCTAGATATTAGTACCTTATGACTGGATTGTTCTCAGCAAAAACTGCTCCACGAGTAGAAAGAAAAAAGTTCATTCAGTTTAAAAAAAAAGAAAAGAAAGAAAATATTTAATTCCAATACCTCTGTGAGTCTATTTCTGGAGCAACCTGCTGTACCTCAGAGCTCCTGCAGACTCTCCTACCACATAAATTGAGTCCAAAGAAGTTATGCCCATGCTAGTTTGCTATTTACAGAGGCTACTTACAGACCAAATTTTATACCCATTTCGCTCACATTACTTCTTTGGACATGCCTTCATACAGTTAGCCTGTGCTATTCAGATTTGCACATGCATTTTACTTGGGGCGGAGAAAGTAACAGCACTTCTCTTCCTTGAGGAAAGCTTTACTATAGGCACCTATTAACAGCTGAAGGAAACTGTCTCCAAGAAGAGTCAAAGTTACAAAGCACACAGCCTATAAGCTGTGTCTAAGAAGATTAAAGTACAGCCTGTTTCAAATTTCCTAAGCTTGAAAAAATGTATGGCAAAGGCCTCACACAACGAAGAATCCACTTACTCATGAAGGCCTAATTAAGCAGCATTATGAAATAAAAGCACACAGGAAAAGGCAACATTTAGCACTGTAATTTCTACAAAATCACAGAAGAATGCTTTAACTTGTGCAGTAAAGTGCAATAAGTGCATCCAAACGTTCATGTCTTTTCTTTATAATAGGTACATGAAGCCTTCTAGGCTGGCTGTTCCTTGAGACCGATTTCCTAACTAGCTGCATGACTACTGCTCACCTCTGCCTCTGTACCATAGCTCTTGACAAGATCTTCAACTATGCTGTTTCCTACCGAATCTACACATTTGTAAATATATGCAAACAGATACTTCTCACTAAACTCCAGACTAGTACCAAACATTCATGATATAAATTTTCTTGCCCTGGAAATATCTTCTGCTATCACGCTAGAGGTGTTTAAAGGCACAAATGAACCTCTCATGACATTAGACTGAGTGTAGAAGAATCTTACAGCACAGCTGTACAGTACAGTCTTATACCACCACTGGTAACAACTAATCTTACAAGAGAAACAAACAGGAGATCCACAGCATTGTGGCTTTATGTCTAATCAACAGTAAAGTCAGTGAAGATGCTGCAGAAGTCATCCAGGTTTCACTATACTGTCCTGGGTTGCAGTGTGGGGGGGTATCCATGGTATGTATTCTATTATCATCTCCACAAGCTGTTAAAGCAGGTGGGACAGTGATCCTATCACCTTGTCCCTCCCTCAGGGCAATCCTGATGGCTCCCTCAGGGGCTGTCTCTGATTAACGGGCTGTCAAGGACCCATGCATGACATCCTCCCAGTGATCCTTATGGCCTTGTCCCATGGTGAGGTGACTCGCCCCAGGGGTGGGAAGCCAGACACGCTCACAGGGATATAAGCTGGGGTTTGGACCAGCACAGGGAGCCCTTTGCTGCTGGATTCCCAGAGGACAAGAGCTGCTGCTGGACCTCCAGGAGAGAACCGGACCTGCAGGATCACTGCTCCAACAAACCCATCACTCCAGGAGGACTGCAGCCACCATTTAATCGGACTACTACTACACCCTGACTGACAGAGTCTCAGGTTACTTTCTGACTCTGTCAGGTTATTTTTTTTGTACTGTTGCATTTGTGTTGTTTTGTTGTGTTGTTCATATTAAATTGTACTTCTGACTCAGAGTCTCTCACCGGTTTGCTTTTCAAACCAGCACATATACAAAAGAAAGAAATATCTTACTGTGAGGAATGATATCAGGATAAAAAGAAGAGCAATAAATGTACTGCAACCGAGGAACATCACCCACACAATGCCTTCAATCAGCAACCAGAATACCTTGTGGACACATGTACCTCTAGCGTGGCAGTCCCAGCAGTAACTTGGCTAACACCAAATTGGTTACATGCAGAAAGTTAACAGTTTGGAATGGTGAGTTCTTGAGTAGACATGGCCACACACTGATCCACAGATAAAGCAACAGTCTGCTTCCACATCTATCTTTAGCTTAGTATATCTCTTTGTAAAGGCAGCACTTCCTATTGCAAAGCCCTGCAGTTATTGCTATTTATCAGTTTATAGTCAATTAAGTCATGCATGTTCTACAGACCCATGGGCAGACAGTTCAGAGCATCCCTCCTATTTCATTGCCTGCAACTCAGCTTCAGTCCCTTGACTACGAAGCTTGATTCAGGCCACAGAGGTCCTTTAAGTGTTACAGACCCCAGCATCTGCACCACGGCTAAGAGCTCTCACAGAAGTATATTCTCACAGAGACACAAATATAACATTAAGGATCTAGTGAAATCTCTTGGGCACAAGTGTAAACACGCGGCATGATTTGTACATGCTGTCATTTTATAATTCCAAAGTGCTTTTCTCTCCCCTATGCCCCACAAACTTTCCTCCCTTTAAAGAATGCAGAATGCTGCATTATCTTCTGAAGTAGAGATTTAGGCTCCTCTCCTGTACATGCAACACAGTGTCAATCTTGGAACAGTCAGCACTTTCCATGAACCACAAAGAACCTGCACACAGCAAAACCTATGTGGAAGCACATGGTTGTAATTAAGCACATTTGCCCAAGGCAACAATTTCCATGCTTTTGCCTCAAGGTCCTCATCTTGCAGGAAGTAATACAATTCCAATTTTTAGACCCCCTCTCCCAATCCCCAAGGTTTAACAAACTTCAAACCAACCACAAGAACACTTACTCAAACTAAAGCTGTCCAGCAGGACTAGTGTAGTCAAGCCTAGAGATGCACACAACTGAATGACTGGTAGAAGCAGAACTGTTATAACCCAGCCTGTTGCACCCTGCTGTGACAAGCAGCAGTTTAGAATGCATATTTCAGGCACAGGAATAGCAGCGAGTGTCCTAATTACCTCTTCTCTAAATCTTTTCTGCTTGCAGCACAGAGGTCAGAAAGAACAGAGTATCAGTTAGAAATGATACACAGATTAGAAAGAGTATCAAATGCAGAGGTGCAAGACAGACACTACTGCATCTGCAAGGTCTATGCAAAACTGTGAAGAGATACATTGTCATATTCTGTATATAATGGAAATGTAGGTCTTACTTACTAACCAAGTTAAATTCCACCAGTTTTCACAGATAAACACAGAAGGGAAGGCTTTATCATCTACATGCTCTCCACACCTAAGTCTACTTTCCCAGGCAAGCTGGTGTCCACACAGCTTAAAATAAATAATCTATGTGCCAGCAGATCTGAACACACACAGTGACAGATGAGTAGTACCCAATAACAAACCTAATATATCTAAGCCCATTCACAATTCTCCCTCTTTATGCCTTAAAAATATATTAGATACATGAATCACTTTCTTTTTTTCAGAAAAAGATTGACTGAAAAGGAATTCCAAGCATATTTATTTCAAAAATGCTTCAGAAAGAAAATTAAATCACACATTCTTCACACTACTGTGAACTCTGCTACACTACTAAATGTTTAATAGTTTAATCTCTGGCCTACTCTATTGGTCTTCAAGATGCCACAATGAACAATCCTTTCTGTCGTTTCAGAAAAAACCCAAACCAAACCAAAATAAGAAACCCCACCAAAAATTAAAATCTCCCTGCTAAAATTTTAAAATTATATGGAATAAATTACCTCACTGTGTTGTGCAGAAAGCTTGCAAAAGACATTTGTAAGCCTTGAAGAATGTGTTTTTACTCAAATGCCTGTATAACATGTCTGTCAGTTCCTGTTTTAATAAGTCTATTTCAATTTTCTTTCCTAGATGAAAACAGACTTAACCAGCTCTAGAATGTAGTACCAAGAACAAATACCAAAAACAAACCTAGCAGATAAGCACCTCTATACAAGTAATTGACAAAGCCCAAAACAGAGTAATGCTAAACTCTTGCCTGCCTCTTTCTTTAAAATGTCAATCAAAACACACCCTGTTGCATGTCCAAATGGCCAGCTAGCTCACAGCACAGTCCTTGGAGAATCAAAGATCCTAAACAGAACAGTTTTACTACTGGTACCACCTGCCTTGACCTTTCTCTTAGGAAGAAAGCTCTCTTCTAAAGCTGAAAATCTTTCCCCTTAATTCAGAGTCCAGCTTTAGCAGCCTCACTGCTACTTCAACTGCAAGCACAACACAGGAAAACCACTAGTTTTAAGCAGGCAGATCACCAGACCATTCACCATGAATTATACTGGCACTCATCTTTTCTATAGACAGACTATGTTCCATACAGTTAGAATTCAAAGTGTGTTAACTGGAAAAAGAATACTTTCAAGTACACATCCTCTGGCCTTAATGGGTCTCCACCAGTTCCACAGATGGCAAGTCCCATTTTATGAAGTCAGCAGGCTAAATATATTGTATGATAAAACACTTTCACTGCTTAGGCACAATCAGGCAAATAACCCATAGTAATTTCACTGATAACACGATAAACTCACCTCATCATCACTGTCCGATGTCTCAGAGTCTGAAGATGCTGTAGGTTTGCTCACAGGTGGTTCCTTTTCTTCAGAGTCACTGCGTTTCCTTTTGGCCAATGACAAGAGTTCCTGGTGTGAAAAAACACACGTTTATTTCAAAATGTCATGAGTTTTACCAACCCAGGTCAGTGTACATGCATCTCCTCTGCGATATCTGAGTACATCCCAGTAACATCATTATCCCAAGTGACTAAGGAACAAAATTTACTTATGTTTCATAAGTATATATGTATTTATACACAGGCAATTCTAATACAACTGGATGATACAAGAAAATAACAAGCTAGAAGTAGTAAATACTAGTACCATTACTTTCTGGTATAAACAATGGACAACAAATTACTTTCAAAGTCATAACCACATTTGTTTTATTTGGATTGGGTAATAATTTAAAACCAACACAACTACACTGTGTAGTATTAACCCAAGATGCCAAATACCACTAGACAGCAGCTCCTCCTTCTGAACGAGATGTTCACAACTGTACACTTTGAAGAGAGAACACCTTCAGGCATCACCACAATGTCATGGCTGATAACATTTAGTCAGCCTGTTCAATTCCTTTTCACTGTCCCTACACACCATAAAATGCACTTAAAGCTTCGGACAGACACAGACGAGGCATCAGGCTCAAAGTCTGTGAAACTTAGTGGAAATGTTCTCCTTGAAAGGAAGCACTTTTAAAGCAACAAGCACCAGCACAAAGAACTAAATGGCTCTCAAATAACCTCATCATCTGCTGTTCATAGCTTGTTCAGGTGACAGAAGCAACGGTATAAAACAAACATTTCTGAAGCTGCACTACTGTCTTTGTAGTCCGTGACAAATAATTCTTAAAAACATTGCTCTGGGGCTGATAAACCTTAGCTGTGGGTAGAAATAGTCACACCAACTTCTGCGGTCTTGGAAAGTCGATACTAGATTGGTTTGTGTTAGTTTCACGAACAGAATATTATCTCCACAACAAATGGACTACAATTCAAGACCTCAAATGAGAACATAAACACTACAGAAACTGATGACCTAGGCTACCTACCAACAAAGAAACTTTCCATTAACAATGACAATTTGCCAACCTTTCTCTGAAGAAGCCATGCAACATCAACAGAGCACTTTTGTACAATTGACAGTACCCATCAGGAAGCTCCTGAAGGAGCTTCAGTAGTGCTTCTCTTCAGGAAGCTCCACCGCTTTTATTCCAAGAAATTTTCCTTCTTTCTTTCTACACTTGTTTTCTGTTTTCCAAGATAGTATATTAGAAAGGCTCCCGTTTCTTTGATTCAACAAGTCTAAATGGTCAAGGGAAGTTGTCAAGCATTTAACCTACAGGGTTTAACTCAGTATTTAACATGTGACTTGGTATTCTCTCATCCTTAAATCACACCACAAAAAACATTGCTTCCCTGCTACCTAATCTTCACCTTTGCATAAACACCTCAGTGGAGGGGGAAGCATTTACTACTCAGGTACAGCTGCAGATGCATCTTCCAGGGAGAGATGGAACACACGCAGAACCGTGTAGCTATTCCTACCATCATCACTCCCATTGCCTGACTGATGCTAGAGTTAGTTCAACTCCTTCTACTTCCAAGTTCTAAAGAAACTACCAAGCTAGTACAGAGATGTTGGCAGCCCTAAAGACTCTAGGGGCATACAAGATCAACCACATCAGGGAAAGCTCTGCTCCAGTGTCTTTGTTTAACAGAGTATCCTATTTGGTTCCTCTGAAGCTGCAAGCGGCAAAACTATTTTTGAGTGCTTGGGAAGGTTTTTTATTGCAACACAGCAACAGCTTCTATATGAGAAACCCTGAAGGTCCAACAGGTAAATTACATCAGACATGTACAATTCACCATATTTAATCAGCCAAACTTCTGGTGGTGAGACACTGGAACAGGTTGCCCAGGGAGGCTGTGGATGCCCCAACCCTGGCAGTGTTCAAGACCAGGCTGGTCTAGTGGGGAGGTGTCTCTGCTCATGGCAGGGGGAGTTGGGACTAGATGATCTGTAAGGTCCATACCAACACCTAAAATTCTATGACTCTATGATTCTTTATGAAATACTTTTACTCTATGATTCTCTCCAGAACAAGCGTTGCCACACAAGCTGTAACACACTTTACCTATGATATCTTTATTCGCCATTTCAATCACATCATCAATACCTGCTACACCAAAATATCAATCTTTGGAAGCAGCCTCCTCCAAAGGAGGCACCCTCTTTGCAGCCCGGACACGGCTCAGACATGGAGTGGCACTCACAAACCCGGGAGATGCCCTGGTGACAAATAAATACCCCTCGTTGTCACATCTACAGGTTGTTAACTCCGTGCGGTTTCCCACCAACAGAGGTTCACCGGGGCAGTGGTCAGGAGCGAGGGGAGAGCGTTAAACGCTCGTTACCAAGCCCTCCTGGAGCTCGCCCGCCCGAGGGTTCACCGGGCGACGGGAGGAGCGAGCTGACACGCCGCTCTCCCGGCGTGCCAAGGCAGAACAGAAAAGTTGCCCAGCCCTTCGGGCCTGCTCCCCACGACCCGAGGGGTGACGGCAGCCG
>NW_008678136.1:0-2822 GCF_000695815.1 Acanthisitta chloris | reverse complement strand
AGGCAGAGGGCTGGTGCCAAGCCTCGGACCTGCCAACGCCGGCCCCGGAGCGGGCACAAAGCATCTTTTCCATACTGATGTGTTTTGCCTGATTGTCCCCCTACCACTCCTCAGTCCCCGTCGCCGGGCACCACCGGGTCTCAAATGCTTCTGCCTTTTTTCACTCCACAGGTGGACAACGTACCCGTAAAAAGAGATGCCCATACACCAAATATCAGATTAGAGAGTTAGAAAGGGAATTCTTCTTCAGTGTCTACATAAACAAAGAGAAACGCCTCCAGCTCTCCCGAATGCTCAATCTGACCGACCGTCAAGTCAAAATATGGTTTCAGAACAGAAGAATGAAAGAAAAAAAAATTAACAGGGACCGATTACAATATTACTCAGCTAATCCACTACTTTAAAACTCATAGCGTTTTTCAAGATGAGATTAAATTCAGATTTCGCCCTTGACAAGGTCAAGCCACGGGGTTACATGGAGGAAGGTGGTGTGTGTCTGACTGGACTAGAAGAATCCAAGGTTTTACACACGTGTAAACCTACTCTGGAACTGCAATGTTGTTTTATATATATATATATATATTTACATACCAACTGGAATCGATTTGATTTTGACATAAATGGGATCCATTTCTAAACATGCACGTCACCTCTGAGTGCAAAATCCATACCTCTTACCTTTCTAGGCACTGCGGCTCAACCTGCCACCGCTTTCGGCAGGCACAGGGGGGGGGGGTAACCCCCTGTCCCCTTTTTTTACCCCTCTGTCCCCGGACTCGCCCACCCCTGGCCCTCTCTCACCCCTGTGCTGCTGTGGAACAGCTGTTTGGAGATTGCCAGGTCGAGCTCACCCAAAAAGGACCACTGCAGAATATAAACTCTGAGAAATAATCTTTTGTTCTTCCTTAGCGGAAAATGTCTGGGTTAGAAGCAGTGTTCCATTGCCCATGGATTTGAAAGGAGAAGTTAAGGACACACACACACACACACACACACACACACGCACACACACACACGCAGAATTAAAGGGAGGGGGATGTCATGTCTACACCTACACGGGGCCAACCGCGAGCAGTTGTAATATGGATGTAGTGATGGTTATAATAGTGTTTCCTTTGGGGGTGTGGGGAAGGGAGGGAGGCGAGGGAAGAAAGAGAACTAAATGAAAGACTTAAATATTTACTTTTAAAAATCAGGTATAAATTCGCCATATATCGTAAAGAAACAATCATTAAAAATAAAATTAACAAATTTTAATTAGCTCTCGCTTTATTTATGACAACAGACTATGCGTTGCCATCTATTCAGAGACAAATCATACATAAATACTAAAAATAAAACGGCAAAAAAGTGTGAATTTCAGCGTTTTAAAAGAAACAGCTCTGTAAAGGAAAGTAACCTTCTGGCTTCTGGCTCACAAACTTTCTTCAGGAAATACCTGTGGAGAACGAGAGTTTAGCAAATACCACACAACACTTAATTGAAACTTGGAGTTGTGCAATGCACTAACATTGGATCATTAAAATAACTAGATCGCATGTTCGTTTAAAGGTGACTCGTGAGGAGTTTAAACAGAAGCCAAACAATGTATATATGGTCATTTTGTTGTTGTCTACTTTAAATGTCATGAGCTCTAATTCGTCGCCCAGTCGACATATGCAAAGAATGGAGAGATGTTCGGACTTATTTTAAATATCTATAAATATATATATTTCCCTGCAGGAACCAAAGCGTGAAAAAAAATGCAATTAAAAAAAAAGAGGAAAAAAAGGAAATATTTAAAATTCTTTATCAGTTTACAGAGAATACGGTGTTCTATAGTTACGGTAATTTGCTGTTGAGAATATCTGAATGTATATTTCATACAGGAACGGTGTTTTACAAGACTTGTAAATAATAAAAAAAGAACCCATGACCTATTTTGTTGGAATGCCTTTTGTTCTTCTGTTTTGTTTTGGGATTTTTTGTTTGTTTGTTTTTTTATTGTTCCTTTGGGGCTCAAGGGTGTGGGATTTCTTTACATGTGCAACAAAGTGGTGATAAGAATGTTTTTTGATTAATAAATTTTACCAAATGGATGTAATTTCTTTGTCACAGTTCACATAACGCAGTATCTTTATATGATGTCACTGTTTTCGATATGTATCATCTATATGTATATACAGTTTTCTTTTAATATGCGAAAGTATTTGGTTGCATGTATACAGTGGAACAGCGCACAAGGAAAATAAAAAAAATCTGGAAACTTTATATTTTTATTCTGGTGTTATGTTATTGCATATTCTTTTATCTGATGCAACTCTGGGACCCGAAATTCCTTATGACCTTGTTCAGTCATTTGAGGCGAATTACTCTTCTTTTGTGCACTTCATCGTTAAATCTTCTACTCTGGAGTTAACAAGTGAACCTATGCTTGTTCGAGCATCATTTCAGAGGGTTACAGGAAAAGGAAAATGAGGTGTGTTCGTAGCTCACTGTGTGTTAGGCCTTTTCCTCATCCTGCCAACGCCGGCAGGGCAAGGTCCTATGCTCGAGGGTTTGATGTGCCATTGCTGTTTGCTCCCCACCACGTGCGTCGAGGAGAAATATTTGTCGGTAGCGTGTGGGGCGGATTTTATAAGTCACCACCAAAGGGAAGGTCCAAGCGAGCCGGTGGACGGGGCCAGAAACTGAGAGCCCTAAGAAAATTGTTGTCTTTGGAAAAAAAAATTAATCCGCATGACAGTGTGCTGGAAATGGACTGTTTGAAATTGTCCTTGATCTCCAAGGCAAGAAGGGGGTGGACTGAGGCGGACGGGGGACGAGGGGGAGGAGGGAGAAAG
>NW_008678135.1:3164-29341 GCF_000695815.1 Acanthisitta chloris | reverse complement strand
ATGACAGCATATATATATATATATGTATGAAATACAAAATGAGAGCAACAAGCACACACAAAAACACAGAAGAGAGAAGAGAACATGTGGGCATGCAAGCTCTCTCTGTAAAAAGTATGCCTCAGGAAAGGGAAAACTAATGTACAACAAATTCAGGCAGAGATTGTATTCAACCTTTTAATGAGACAGTCAAAAGAGGAAAAGGAGTTATTCAATCCAAGGTAGAATTAGGTTAATTAAGCCAGACAACATTTGACCCATGGAGTTAAATCCCTGCCCAGCTGACCCTGAAGGTCCAACAGTGCCAGGGGCCCAGCAGTAGGAACAGCTGTCACAGAGGGAGAGTGCAGTCCTCAGGATGGATCCTTCACTCTGGCTGAGGGAGACATGGAATGCAGGTGGGTACCAGAGGAAAAGGAATGGCCAGCTGGGGGCAATGAAACTCCAGGAATCCTGGCTGATGCCAGAGAGCAAGAAAACAAATGTAGCTGCACTGAAATTGCTTGCCTATCTGTCCATCATCCCCGTCCTAGTCTTGTGTCCAACTCCACAACTTCTTTGGGTTAGCCACTGCCTTCCCCTCCACAGGAAAAACATTTGGTGTTTGTACTATTTCTCCTCACCATCTCACAATGCATTTAAGGGCTGCTATATTTAAACACTGACCTGAAACAAAGATACCTGAACCGAAACACTACATCTATTCTTGAATAAATCTATACATGGAAACTTAATTCAGAGTATGAATGTTGTTGTTCTTATCAGTTTAACCTGTTTGGAAGATATGAGAGTAAGAATATCTGCATGTGGAATTCAGAAATACTGAGAATTCTTAGTGTTAGACACTTGTCAATGTTGCCACACTTAGGCTATGGTGCTCTCTGTGCTACAAGGACATGGGATATACTTGTATAATCCCAGATACAGTAACTGGAAGGAAGAAGAGGCCCTGGATAGACCTTTATTATTTAGCAAAAAGGACCTCACTAAGTGTTTCCCTTTGTAACTTTTTCTCTGACATCAGCCATATTGTTGAAGTGAAGCACAAATTATCATTGAAATCACTGAAATTAGAATTTGGTTTTCCAGATCTTTCTAGAAAATTAATTTTTATTTACTCAAAGTAAAAAAAAAAGTTAAACAATGATTACTTGAAGATTATCCACTGTAATAAAACTTTATTTTTCTTTAAACTACATACAAGAGCTCCACCATGCTGAAATCAAATAAATGAGATAGATATGGTGTTTTTCTGAACCCTAACATGTATACAACTAGTTCAAGTACAGAAATTTCTCAGAAGAATAAATGCAACTTTCAAGTAACAGTGCATTAATTTGCAACAAATAGCACACAGACACTAGCATCTCTCAGTTTATAGCTGCCAACTTTGACACTTCAGATATGATTCTCAGATCAACCCAACAGCCCTGGAGATGCAGTTTAAAGTGGACATGAACCCCCTGCCCCATTCAGGTAAGACCTACTGCAAATACAATCTATGCTCCAATCTGCAAGCCCATACCAAACCCTTTTTTTTTTCCTGGAAAGCTGTTTATGAGATTTTACTCCCAAATGCCTTCTCCTACAGTATTTCTGTTCCTAACTCTTAACTTCATCTTTTAATGATACTGGGTGTATCTTCTATTCACTGTAAGACATTTTCTATTTTAAGCTGAGGTATGTTCTTAGAATTCTGTTGCTTCCTGTAATAGCACACTTCCTCAAGTAACCTTTCTCTGAAAGCACCACTAGACATAGCTAACATACATAAGTGTAAAACACAGTTCAATGCATTCCTTAGAAAAGAGGTGTAGAGGAGCTCTCTGAACATCCAGAAAACATTAGTACTGCAGGGCAGCTGCACAAGGCCTTCTAAAGTACTCTTTCTTTTATTTGTTCTTATTGTGCATATGGAGTCATTAGTCTCAGTCAGTCGTCTCACTCTCTCCTCATCCAGTCAGTGCTACTGATTATCTGGGCCACTGTCAGAGGGAGATTAGGACAAGGCTGACAGTTAGCTGGCTGATGTTGAATCAGGAGAAAGCTCAAATAATGCCAGTACACTTGAGGGAAGAAGTCAGCTTATACATTGAAAAGAATATCTTCCCTTTTGATGCAGCATGTATTCCTACCATTTGTTATGCACATTACTAACACGGGAGCTGCACCAGATCCCCCAGCTGCCCTGGAACCAGCAGCTGAGCCTAAGAAAGCTTTTCACCTGGGCAACTAGCCAGGGAATGGCAATCATTTATTTCAGATGTCACCCTTTCTACCATCGCTCGTTTTCTCAAAATCAGGTTATGGCAACATAGTTCATGCAGTATCTTGACTCAATCCAAAAGTACAAGACAATACAGACTATATTTCTACATTAACTTCAAAATAGAATCATTCAATCCCAAATAATTTGAGCTATGTCTATTTGAGAGTCTCGTCTGGATTCTTCTACTTGTAAAAGTGTTGAAGCTGCCTTGACCTTAATTTAAAAGAGGGTTGCAATAGAGCATTTTCCATTAGAAACTGTTGTTCCACCATCTGCCCAAAATTGTCCAGAATCAATGACCTTCATAAAAACATAATAGAAGAGCCATCTTGTTACAGAGTCTTTGAGCTAACCGAATTCCTCAAACACATAGACAGGAAAAGAGTTTGCTGTTCTGCTGGCAACTTAATATTGGTTTAGCTATTTTATGCAGAGATGCCCAAGGCATTTTACTATTACCTATGTAATAAAAATGTAATAACAAATTGATAGGAGTCCCAATAATTGGATAGGTGAATTCATTGACATTTTGCCTCAGGAGATACTGGTTGAACTTTTACATCACTCAGAAAACTAACTGTGGCTGACACCTAGACAATAAAGAATAATGCAGGGATCCAGGATTCAAAGAAAGCTCTGAAATCTGTTCCTTTCTCTGTCAGTAATTTACAGAAAGTGTCTGCAGATGCCTGCCTAATGTCCAATTCATAGTGTGACTGCAGTGAATGAAGAGCAAATTATCCTATTTGGGACTGTCTCTTCCTATGCATACACATCATTGCTAAACACCACAAAAAAAATAATATGAATAAACAAAATTTGCTTGTGTCTACTAGAATGTTTGTGACCCTCAGAGCAGCATGTTAGTATGAATACAGAAGTTTGACATTACAAGAGAGAGATGTATGATAAGAAGAAATATGTGTTATGCCTGGCTTACTCCATGCTAGCATTGTTCCACTTACATGTATGCTCATAAAACCACAATAAAAACTAACGAGGTTTTGAAATAAGTATTATTTTTAAATTAAGACCCTGTAACCAGATGCAAAAATAACCAAGGCCATTTGGACATTCACTAGACACAAGTTAGATACACCCATGCTTGGATTAGGCCTGCATTGGTACATAAAGGATGGACTGATCATTAAATTCCAGGAGGCTTCACAAACACCTGATAAGGAACATTCCAAGAAGAAACTGTGGACAAGAGTTCAACCACAGGACAGAATAAAAAATGACCACCAGGGATCACAGAAGATCCTCAGAGATCACCACTTCAATTAACTGTGCCTGCATAAAGGGGAGGGGATATCATAATTAAGGGTGGGACAATGGTAATGATTTCAGAGAATAATTAGCATAAGAAGCAAGAAATCACTAACCAATAGAAAACAGAGTACTAATCAATAAGAATTAGGCTACTTTTAACCAATGAGCACTAATTCCTCTGCATGCTGAAATGTACAAATGGTAAAAAGTTTAGACGGCAAGGTATGCACATTAGGTGGAGCATCCCCCATGCTGCAATACAGGAATGCTGCTTCTTAAGAAGCCATTGGTGTTCAGGAGTTTTACTCCCAATTTCAGTGACATCAGTAACATTTTTCACAGAACAGCTAAAGAGCACAGTTTTACTCGAAAGCATTTAAATAAATGGCAACAGTCAAGGAGAAAAGCACTTCAGATTTTGAATTTTAGCCTGACAATTTATGTCTAGATACTGGTACAGAACTCAGTACTGACCAGTAGACCTATATGTGGATTTGCAATACAAAAATCCAAATTATTCCATGTTCTATTGCTTTGCCCGATGTTTTAAGCAAACAGTCATGTTGTTTTCTTACTGAAATTTGTTTCACACCAATAATTTGTCTGGCAAACTTTATTTCCATTGAATTCAATAGAGCTACTTTAGGCTTTGAGCTACATAATAAAGCATAATTTAGCTTACCATCTGATTGTATGAATCTTTGGCACTTTTACTCCAAAGTAATACAAATAAGCTCTTAATTCACTATACTTTTTCCACATTCTTCAGCCTTTTGTTGATTTCCAGACTCACAAAGCAAATGGTTCAATTTCATTCTGCTTATCACCTTACAACTTTGCTTCTGTCCAGTCCATTCTAATTAAACTATTACCTCTAATTTTACAACAAAGAAGTTCTTTACAATTGCTATACTATTATGTTTATCAGGACAGACATTTTCTTCATATTCGTTTTTGCACTAGCTCTGTTGTTTCACCTTGCTAAAGCCTTTTTTTCCATTGAGGTAATTCTGTTGGCATTCATGATTTTATGCCAATGAGCACTCACTTACCTGCTGAAGTGCTTGCAGTGTTGACCTGGATGGCACAACACAACACGTGGCAAATAAAAGAAGTTCTAAATAGGAAAATCACAACAGTACAATATGTTTCACACTAGAAAACTGGTCAAATGTCCTAAGGTCTTTTAGGAAAAAAAAATCACAGTCAAAATTACAATTCTCAAAAAAATATTTTAGTTTCCAAAGATACCCAAAGCAAGATAATAAAAATTTAAATTATGCTGACAGCATAAAGCAAAACAAGCAGTAATTTTTCATGGGTATATTTTCATGTTAAATTAACTTTATTTCTTCAGGATTAAGACCATCACTACTATTCCAGATATTCAACTTCTTCCAACTAGCAAACCATGCACTATTTCCATACTATAAATACCCATTGGTCAAAACTAGCATTAATTTACTAACTGTAGAGCCACTTCACAAACAAAATGGGTAACAACTGATTTTCACTCCAGGTTTTACTGTTTGATAGAACTACTGAAACATGGGAATTGTTTATCTGTAAAGGCTGGTGAAAATAACACATCTACTCCTGGTTATAGTTTTGACAGTGTTGGTCTCTTTCTTTAAACAATAAGCCCTTTTTAACCTTTCATTTTGTTTAGGAGTTTGGGAATCAGAAAGGTAAAATAGTATTTCTAGCTAAGATTACAGTTCAACCATGACATTTTGTCAAGATTTATTTATTATATTAAAAGGATTCAAAATGTGTTTGAATAAATAAAACTTAGACTGTGTCTGATCTGAAACTGAAAGAAAAGCTACATCACCACATCTCCTTACAGTCTCTAATTAGCAGGGGAGAAGAATGAATTTTAAATGCTCAAACAATTCAAAAGCTACATGGTTGAAAAGAAATGAATTGCTGAAGACCTAGGAGAGTCTGTTTCAATGTTGATTCCCCATCAAGAACTCACCGGGTGGATAAAACTTCAGAATCTCTTGTGATTAAAATGTTTAGGTTATGTCTTAACTTACAAACATGCATTTTAAAGCATCCTGTCCTAAAAGATTTAATTGATCTGTCCCCTGTCCAAACAGCAGTCCCCACTTTGTTGCATACTTTGGCATAGGCTGGGGGTGCTAAAACTGTACCTTTCATGCTCCTCTCCTCAATCAACACATAACCTATTATAAACATCTCAAAGTCCAGCCTGGCAGTTGTCCCAAATGCTCCAATCAAAGAGATTTTGTTCAGGTTTATCCATTCAGTGTCAGGTTTATTTTTGTTATTTTTTTATGGTGATTTTTGTCTCTAGTAGCTGGAGGGACCTCAGAATCAAATGGTCTGCTAATCTAAACTTTGCAGCCAGCTATTTCTGAATTTCCATATTATACTAAAACTTGTATGCAAAACTTTGGCTACACTGACATAGCCTGCATGTACCATGTCATTTACAACAGGACAGACCCTCCAGATATTACCCATTCAGGTAGATGTGCTGGTTTGAGCTGAAGTAGAGTTAAGTTTCTTCACAGAGGCTAGTATGGGGCTATGTTTGGGTTTTGTGCAGAACACAGAGTTGATAATGCAGAGATGTTTTTGTTATTGCTGAGCAGAGCTCACACAGAGCCAAGGCCTTTGCTGCTTTCCGTACTGCCACACTGGCAAGGAAGCTGGGGATGGATGGGAGATTGGGAGGAGACACAGCTGGGACAGGTGACCCAAACTGACCAAAGGGATATTCCATACCATAGGACATCATGCTCAGTATATAAGGTGGGAGGAAGAAGGAGGAAGGAGGGACATCTGGAGTGATGGTGTTTGTCTTCCCACGGAACGGTTATGCATGATGGGTCCTGCTCTCCTGGAGATGGCTAAACACCTCCTGTCTTTGGGAAGCAGTGAATTAATTCCTTGTTTTGCTTTGCTTGTGTGTGCAGCTTTTGCTTTCTCTATTAAACTGTCTTTATCTCAACCCATGAGTTTTTGTAGCTTTTACCCTTCTGATTCGCTCCCCCATCCCGTTGGTGAGGGAGTGAGTGAGAGGCTGCGTGGTTCTTGGCTGCTGGCTGGGGGTAAACCATGACAGTAAGGTACAAAGAAGTTAAATAAAATTAACTTATGCAGACAAAATCACAAAAAAATGTGCAAATTTGCAGTAAGGTACAAAGAAGTTAAATAAAACTAACTCATGCAGACAAAATTGCAAAAAATGTGCAAATTTTGTAAGATTATTCATCCCTGCATTTGAAAAAAGCCAAGATATGCAAAAACTCTAGGGGTCCATATGTTGGGCAGCTAGTGAAGCAGAAAGTAAGGTACAAAGAAGTTAAATAAAACTAACTCATGCAGACAAAATTGCAAAAAATGTGCAAATTTTGTAAGATTATTCATCCCTGCATTTGAAAAAAGCCAAGATATGCAAAAACTCTAGGGGTCCATATGTTGGGCAGCTAGTGAAGCAGAAAAAGATCCCTCTAGGGGTCCATATGTTGGGCAGCTAGCAAATAAAGATCCCAGATCCTGCATCAGTTTCTGATGCAATCCCCATCCTGACGGGATACAATTTCCAGTGTCTTCATCCCATCATGAGGTCAAAATGCTAGTGATACATGGGCTAATGAGAAATTCATGGTCTCCTGACACACAGCTTTGTCCAAAAGGTTCATTAATTTCACAATAGTATTACCAAAAAAATTATTTAACGTGGAGGATTCTCATGGTTTCACATATCACTGTCCTTCAGTCATGAGTATGTGATGCCAGGTTTGATTTCTAGGCATTCTGAGCTCAGATGAAATTTAGGTGCTTCATGAGGGCAGTGAAGCCAAAAGGTGTCAGGACTTACTGAAATCTACTCATGTAAGTGACAAACTCAAATACAAGTAATACAGACAAGGTCATAAATTAAAGTGTTGTTCATAGAAGACCCTCTCAGAATATTCCCAGCACATAAAGCTAAGCACATACTTAAGTCTTTTCAGGATTACAGCTGCATCTTGACATAAAACAGAAGCAATGTCAAATGAAAGGTAAAAATAAAGTTAAGACTGCAGCAATTGTACTTGGCTTTGCATTTCACATATGCCTTGTAACGGTTGTTAATAATCATGGGTAATTAATGAACAAGAATTGCATTTCTCTCCAAATTACTTGCTAATTAATTGAATTTACAGTGGACATTAATATGTGAACATTGGGTAATCTTCCACTGACTGCAGCAATGTAGTAGTATCTTTTAAGATATATCTTCACCTCACTTTGAATCAGTGAGCCATGATTTTTTAATACCATCTATAAAGGGTTCTTGACTAATACATTTCTGAACATCGTTTAAGCAAAACACATATGTAAATATTTAATCACCACCTAAATGCAATCTGTAACTAATATGAATTTAAAAAATAAATTAAAAATTAAAAATCAAACATGTAAAAGTCATAAGAAAGAGAAAGAGCCTCCAGCTATTTTAACTTCTTTTCTTGGCAACTCTACAGAAGTAAGATTTTGAAGTATCCAATAAACAAGCCCAAAAAAAAACAAAGAAAGAAAAACAATGTGAAGGCTGAGGAAAGGCTTAGAACTTACCAGCATGAATCAGACCCACAAATGTTAAAAATTACCTGCCTTTACAGTCTAGAACTCTCTTCACTACTCTGAAAATCCCCTTCACCTCTTCATCCCACATTCACAATTTGTTCCATTCACAGCATCTACCTGATGATAAATCTACAGATTAAGGAATTAGCCAAAACTACTTTGTGTCCAATCACAAGAACATTACTCTTGGAAAATCTCCCACTAGCTACATTTTTTATTATCACATAAATCTTCTGTAATTAAACCTTTCAGACAGGTTTCTGTTCATGTATTTCAGGGAGCCACTAGAAAAATGTCTTTCTCCCTCTATCCTTTATCAGCAAAATTCTTGTGAGATAAAGCTTCCCATCAATGACTGCTAAATACTAACTCAGGTACTTCCTTCTGCCCTTTTACTCCTTCAAAAATGTCAAACAAGCAATGTAAAGCTTGAGCTCTACATTAGTATACCAGTGAAAAATGCTGAATCTATTTTATGTAGTTTGGGCTATTTGCTTTTTCTCTGCCCTATGCAAGTTTGCAATATTTTCATTCCTTACCAGGGGAGCAATGACCCCTATCAATTTTTCACTTACTCTGATAGCATCATTGCCATACACCATATATATTCACCTTCTAGATTATAGACACTTTCAAAAGTTTTCTCCACCAAAACAGAAATAAACTATCCAAAGGGGCAGCAGACCATAAAATCCCAATCTGGACTATATGCAGTTTTCTAAATGATGACAGAAAAACAGAAGCTGGAAATTATACGGTGCAATATCATAGCACTTACAGTAGCTAGTGGAAACTAACCAATCAATATCCTGACAGTTGGCATGCTCAAGGCTGCTGAGGGAACACAATGTGCTGACTAGAGAGCATTAAAAGGTATTCCTTCATTGATCATCAAATGCTGACAGTCTCCCCTCAAGTCTTGCTTGTTAGAGTTCACACTGTTCACTGACAACAACTCAAATTGGACTGAGGCAATGCATAGGAATGGACAGAAATCAGTTCAAGAGAGGAGCAGCCACCTGGCTGCAGCAGGGAACAGTCCAGTGCCACACTGCATGCAAAAGGAGTGAGACATATCCCTGCTCTGGGATCCCCCATTACTGCTAGAAATAAATAAAATACATAAATCCTAAAAATTTAAAATTTAAACAAAATTAAATCAAGCTTTGTAGAAAATTCAAAACACTAAAAACTGACAAGAATATTTCGAAGATGTATTTTATTAACTTCATCATGAAAGTATATAGAGATAAAATGTTTCTGCTAAAAATGCATAATATGCACAGAACTTTGGTTGTACTGAAAATAAAATTTTTAATTCATCAGTTCCATTTCTTTTTTAAAAAAGATGACTTTTATGTGACATTCAGAACCAGAGTAATTCATTTTAGTTTCAATTTTGACACCCCTATTAAAATTTCAAGCATTTGACTTTCACCACCAATATGCCTCTTACAATACGTTTCTCTTTTAATGACTGTATCTATATCAAACAGACAAAATCAGAAACATGACAAAAGATGATGGTAAGCCAAATAAAACATGTGTTGGTCCTGAATAAAATTGTAACATTATAAACTAATGCAGAACAAACATGAATTGAAAAATTCTTTGCCAACATGTGTTGGTCCTGAATAAAATTGTAACATTATAAACTAATGAAGAACAAACACGAATTGAAAAATTCTTTGCCGGTGAGCAATGTTCCAACTGTTGCACAGAACAGTGGGATTATGCACCCAGAAGCAATGAGGAGCTTGTCCTTTCAGCTCTGAGCACCTCCCTCATGAAGCTAAATAAATTCAGTCAAATACAGAAACAGCTCCAATGTGACACTTCAAACCAGGCTACTGACAAGAATGTGCTGCTTTTGGCTAGTTGTAAAACTTGTATCTTTTTGCTGTATACGACAATAAACCAAAATCTACTGCAAGAATGAAAAGCATTATTTTAATTTAGGAACAACTCATAGGTATTAGAGAAATAAATCAATGATTTTGGCTATTCTGGAGAAGTAGAACTTTTTTTTTAACGTATTTAAAATCTAGAAGGAATGTGTGTAATGATCTCATTAAACATCAGATTCTTCTAAATAGAATCCTCAGCATCTTACTGGATTTTTAACAAGCTTTTTACCAGCAAATATAACAACAAAATGAGTAGAAAGATTATGAATGATTATGAAGATTCTTTTTGTAAGATAGTCTTTCCCTTCAATATCTTCAAAGGCAAGCTGAGCTGTGACTCATCCTTAAGTCTACCTCAAGTTCCTCACAACTCCAATGTGTCAAAGTTTAACTTCTCCCTTTGTGAATCTGCAATAAAAGTCATTGAAAATAATTTCCATATTCCCTCTGGTGCTCCATTTGTTGAGTTTCGGGTACCTTATTTTTTATTTCACTTATACATACCCCGGTCTCCAGCAAGATCAGAAGGAACAGATTGATAAATTCTCATTTTCAGTAGATGGCAGATAAAAGTTACACTAATACATTATGAAGGTAACAGTTTCTAGAGAAATTATGCAATGAAACATGACAATTTCAAAGTAAATGAAATACTATAGGTTACCAAAATCTGTTTCTTTGCTGCACTACAGCACTGCATGGAAAAAGGAGTTATTAAATCTATAGCATTACATAAATGTTTGCTTATGTTTTTAATGAAGGAGTATGATTTGCCAAAATAGGAAAACATTTTCACCCGATTCTGTCAAGCTCAATTTTGTTCCTACTAAGAAAAATTGCAGGTAAGAATATGAAAATAGGTGAATCTACAGGTTTGCTGTTGCAACTTCAGTGCATTAAAGAAAACACCACATGCACTACCCTTCGTGTCCTCCAACAGTAGTTCTGGTTCATTTTTAAGTGTGTCCTTGAACAAACTGAGAATAGCTCTCATATATCCAAAATTAATTGACCCAAACATCTTCATTCTTAGAAATGCATGAAAAATTAGTAAAGCCTGTGCTGTCTCTGTTATTGAAATCACACATGCACAGACAAATTATTTAAGGAAATATTCAAGACAATAGGTTAGAGGTACCATTTGTGCTGCAAAGCACAGGTAACTGTTACTCATCAGTGAAAGCTGGGAATAGCACAAGTTCACTATGATCATCTACAATTTGTTTACATACATATATGGAATCAAAATCTTTGATGATTGTAACATAGGATTGTACTGCCTGTATTTTTACCACACCAACTAAGGCTTCCTCTGCAAAAGGAGGAACAGAGCTGTAAAAAATCCTCTTTCAATTCTATGACACACGCTCCAGCTAATTGTGATACAAAGGTAGAATATGCAAGAACTACAAATTTGCGCTGCCCCACAGAACAAATTCTTTATACATTATCAATCCTTTACCTGCTCAAAGTTCTTTGAAAATAGCAGCTAATAATTAACAAACACTAACCATTTCCAACTAGCAACTTCTAACAAATTCCTACAAACAGTATCTTAGCAATTGCCAGCTAATGTCATTTTCTTTAAATGATTCTCTAGTTTACAGATGAAAATAACTGGACCCTGATAGGATGAAATGCAGTCTGGGCATAATAAAATGGAGAATGGACAGAAAGGAGCTATTTTAAGCTGCACACATCGTGCTTGTTAAGAAATGTATGAAAAGGAGCTGTACTCTGTCTCATTCTTCTCACCAAATTCTCAAAACTTTACTAGGTCTCCTTGTTTAGTTTTTGGTTGGTTGTTTTTTTGTTTGTGGTTTGGTTTATTGTTTTTTTTCCTCATACTTTGTTTCACATGAAAAGTGACAAGAAAGTTATTTTCAAGCACCACTTTTGCACTTCTGGACTAGGCACAGTCACAGTACACAGAGGCCATACAGTGCACTCATTTTCCAAGAAACTCACACATCTAAGTGAAAATACAAGCCCCTTTTTAATGTATCTTCCTCTATGTTTCTTGCCTTTTCTCTTGATAATGTTGCCCAGATGTGACAGCTTGAGTGGAATTCCTTCCTGGATCTCTCATTGTCAACAAAGTGATGACTATGTGTTTAATCCTTCCCTTATAGTCATGATGACTCTCTTATTCCCTTTTTTTCAATTTTTCTCTCCTCTTTTCCCATTTCAATGCTTCTCTTTCAATTTTTGTATAGCCACTCCAGTCAATTTCTAGTACATCTAAAGGCATGCACATATTTGCTATTAATTTTAATACCTAGCTTCCTACACAGTAGATTGAGATAAATCCCAAACCAGGCCACAAGTCAAACACATGCATATTATTAAAACAGCATGCAATGAGGCACAGGATTTTTCTCTATAGTTTGATGCTTTTGCAAAAGGAACAGAAATACATGGCTGTCAATTAATACATTATGTTCTAAAAATTTCTAAAGCATGCAGAAATTCTGAAGTTACAGAAACTCAAAACATTTGCAGTTAAAAATACATCAGTGTCATAATCCTATATTGTGAAAAGAGGGATTTATTTTTTTTTATTTGACTTACAGGAGAAAGATGCAAGAGTAAGACATCCCACTCTGAACTAAGAACTGCTTTTCAAAGGTGCCTAAAGGTATACATAGATGACATTGTGACTCTCAAAAACATCATCCACTGTGTAAAACTCCTGAGAGCTCTTGAAAATGCCACTAAATGCACATAAAAGGACCAATTGGTCACTGTACAGAACCATGAACATGCTAAGCATTCATAATTCCTAAAGACCAGCATAACTGTTCTGAATAGTTCTGCTGGGAAAGACTGTCCATGGGCTAAATAGCCCAAGCAGGTTAGCCTACAGTTCCAACAGTTCCCTGAGGAATACTTCTCTCACTAGCACTTCTTTCTGGTGCAGCAGGGGGAAGTAAGCTTAATTAGAAAAAAGGAATAGGGGTGAGTCAACACCATGTCACAGCCTTATCTGATGTACTTTTAGCTTCTGATTCCTAACTGAATGCTGAGATGCCTAAACCATGTTAAAAAGCTGATCAAAACTTAAAGTAGCAAGATGAAGTTGTTGACATCTCCATTATATTACAGTGATATCACAAGACATTCTTCTACAGCTTGGAGTGAAGCTTTGAGCACTCAACAAAAAAATACACAAATTTTCTATTGTTCACTTTCTTTCAAAACCATTCCTTGCACACTGGGAACACACTTTATGGTTATGTCCATGCTTTATATTTAAAAGCCAGCCAAGCACGGTTCAAAATGTAAATAAGACCACACACTAAGAACCAGCAACCTGTCATCTAATTTCCTAGACTTCCAGATACCTACTGCATAGCAGCACTCAACAGCTCCATATAAGATTCTCACACTGCACAGTGGCACTTTTAGCATGCTAACATCTATGAGTGCTACTACTTCTGTATGCATTCCCAGTTCCAAAACTTGAGGAAAATGGAAAGAGTTCAAGGACTTCCCTATTTATAAGCCTTACAGAGGGAAGATAAAAGATAATGCTCTTATGTGAAGAGATCTAATCTAACTAGGCTGCTGTATTCATGTGTATTATTTCACAGCCAGTGTACTCTATTAGGATCTCCTGGCACTGGTTCCTCCTCTGTTTTGTTTTATGACTGCAACTAGCCCTAGTGTTGAATTAAATGTCTGTTTCTCACAGAAGATGCAATCCAAAAGAAATTGGATCCAAATCACTGATTTATGACAAAAACTAACTAAAGTGCAAGACTTTTTGTGCATAAAACTTTCCACAAACTTGTGTAATATGGAAGGATACCACTAAAAAGAGAAGTATCAGCAGAATGCTTTAAGGGGTTTGTGCTCTACAAAGTGCAGTGACTTTAGAAATGCTCACCTGAGATAACATGAAGAGGAGATGGCAAGTCTCCACCTTCATTTAATATGAAGTAACCCAATAATGTTTCCAACATATTCTGACAGGGAGGAGAAAGGACAGAACTTGTACATCTGTTGTTGCAGACATTTTTACATTTGTGAGAGGACCTGCCTTGGCTGCATCTCTGAGTATTTTCACTTCAGTCCCCAGGGAAACATTACACATTTAAAAGTCACATAAAAGAAAGGCTAACGAAGTTTATACACTAGCATGATCTTTTTATGCACATACTGCCTTATTTATTGCTCAATTTAATTTTTCACTTTAGCGTGCATCACTCATGATGGTCACAAAAGTCTATAAATGAAAAGCAAACGAAACTTGTCTAAAAAAAATAGAAGCTTGGAACAAAAATTTTGGGTCTGAAAAAAACATGCAAGAAAACAGATGTAAAAAAGCACAGTGCAAGTACGCTGGTATAGGTAACAAGAGCAATTGTACTTCTATTAATTAAACTAATGCTTTAATTAAATAATGATGAGATGCAGCCATAGTCATCTGCTGCAACCAGTTTTTTTTTAAAAAAGATTTATGAGTCTTAACCAACAGAAAATTAAATCAGATATGAACATTAACATCTTAATGTGCATGCGAAGTAATTTATTAATAAGTTTTAAAAAGCTGTTCTAATTAGAAGCAGCAGTAAGCCCTCTGTATGCAATCAGTGCATTTGCCTTAGTGTATTGACTTCCATTAATGTTATTACAATATATGCTTGGAAGTAGAGATTATGAGCACCAGTTTAGCAGAAAGCTCCTTTCAGGAATGTTCTTCCAGCTTCCTGGTTTTGTTTTTTGGTAATCACCAGGGAAACTTTTCTAGCTGAATACCACAGCACAAAACATGCATCATCTTCCTTCTTATTCCGGGTGTTTTTAAAGAATTGCTCTATTGATCAGACAATTTATCCAAGAGATCCTTCACCTACCTGAGGTCATATTCAAATGACAGCACAGAGAATACGTGACCAGTCAGAAACAGGAAATAAAGGACTGGGATGCTTGCAGAAATCTGTTAAAGTAGGGTGGTAGGATCAAAACCTAAACCAGCAGGCCATGCAGATTTCTTTTCCAACTAGCAAGCCACAAAGCCTACAAACAGCAGGTGGACCTGCTGAAGTAAACTTGTCTTGATCATAGGTAAAGATGACTTTTATATATCTTTGTGATACCTCATCATGTAAAAATAGTTTTCAATATCAAAAAGCACTCTGAACAAGATCTTCTTGGATGGCTTTCCCAAGCTAGAAGTTAGCTTTCATCTGCTTCCCACATCCACTAGCAACTTCTCAGTTTTGGCTGACAGTCACAGCCCTATTTTTTAAAAAGCTAAATCAAAGCACTCTACAATTCAGTGGAGTTCTGCTCCATCCACACAATTCCATCATCAGCACTTCAAAGGGAGGAGAGGGGACACATATTTTTGCAACAGGAGCAGTGTGTTTGTCTGCAAAAGAGATTCTGCTTTTTCCCCAATTTGAAGCCCTTTCTGTCTCCAGTCTGGCATAAAGGAATCAAAAGGTTCCTACCTGTAATATCTTGCTCAGTTGTTGATAAATTCTAATACTAAGGGATTTATTTAATGTTCCATGAATTTAGACACGTTTCCAGCATTTTAAAAAGATTTTCCTTGGGATAAAAGGATTTTTAAAAGTCATAAAGCATGTCTTTGACTTGACAAGAAATGTAAAAGAAATCCAGAAAAATCATGAAGTAAAAAGAGAAGAAAATCCCAAACAATCTAAATCCCCCTTCAGAGAAAGTATAGTAGTGTGCTGGTTTGATCTGGAGTAGAGTTAACTTTCTTCACAGAGGCTAGTATGAGGCTATGTTTGGGTTTTGTGCAGAACACAGAGTTGATAATGCAGAGATGTTTTTGTTATTGCTGAGCAGAGCTTACATAGAGTCAAGGCCTTTGCTGCTTTCCGTGCTGCCACACTGGCAAGGAAGTTGGGGATGCATGGGAGATTGGGAGGAGACACAGCTGGGACAGGTGACCCAAACTGACCAAAGGGATATTCCATACCATAGGACATCATGCTCAGTATATAAGGTGGGAGGAAGAAGGAGGAAGGGGGGACATCTGGAGTGATGGTGTTTGTCTTCCCAAGGAACCGTTACACGTGATGGGCCCTGCTCTCCTGGAGATGGCTAAACACCTCCTGTCTTTGGGAAGCAGTGAATTAATTCATTGTTTTGCTATGCTTGTGTGTGCAGCTTTTGCTTTCTCTATTAAACTGTCTTTATCTCAACCCATGAGTTTTTGTAGCTTTTACCCTTCTAATTCACTTCCCCGTCCCGTTGGTGGGGGAGTGAGTGAGTGGCTGTGTGGTTCTTGGCTGCTGGCTGGGGTTAACCCACGACAAGTAGGAGCATCATGTACTAATACCTGATGATTTGGACAGTATTCTAAAGCCTAAATTCAATTTACAAATTTGATGGTACATTTCTGCTTTACAAGGCTGCCAAATTTATACACATCTCATGGATTCTAAATGCTTTCAACAGAGAGCATGGACTAAGAAATGGTGAAAGAAACTTCATATTTGTTCTATCCTAGAAGATGCAGAGGCAAACAAGTTTAGCTTTTTTGCAAGCAAATACAGGTTATTGAACGGTAAGCAGAGCAAACAATGTAGTTATCATGAGAATTAAACAGGGAAAGGGAGAAATATTTTTAGGTTGTCAATATTTTAAATTAATCATAATTTGATTTTAGCTTATTGCAATTACTGCTTTACCTACTACTAATCTTCCCACCAGGTGAAAAGTAAAACTGTTTGAAGGTACTGTGTTATTTTAGATGTCTTAACTACACCAGAATGTAAAGAAGATGACAAGTGATGCATTTGCCAACACACAGCTCTGAGCACAGACATTTCCCCATGATCTACTACTATTAACCTAATGCCTTCAAGCCATATTTGGAAATTGTGTTATGCTGATGCCTGCTTTAATTGCACTTTTAGTCAGGGTATTTGTTGCTAACAGAACACTAACATCCTGATCTTCTGAAGATGAGTGGAATGGTTTTCCTGCCAGCAGGCACTTTAAACAGGACATACAAAAATGCACTGCTGTCGTCAAAACCTTTGCATACATTTCCAAACATTTTTACAGTGAGAGTTTTGTCAGACATCCACTTTCTAATTTGGTATAAATACCCCTAATAAAGACCCACTGAAATAAATGCATATTTAAAACAACTAAAATATTAGGACTAACATTTCATAACAGAGATTAGTATGGTCTAAACCTCTTTCAGAAGGTCATATTGTATAAATCCTACTAATTTAAATGGAAATATTATCCTTGAACTGAAAAACAATTTGGCTTGTGAAACCAGTATACACTCCAACTAGTATGGAAATTTAGTCTAGCATTTACTGCTAATACTCAGCATGGTTTGAGGCATGTTACCACATACTACAAACCTGAAAAATCGGGTTTGAGTGCCTCACTAGGCTGAGAACACCATACTTGTACAGTGACAGTTGATTCTGATAGCACCTGGATATGGCTAGGGACATACCTTATGGACTGTCCCTAAAGAATAAAGATGACTCTCAGTCAGCAAAAAGCTTGTTTGTCTGTCAGTAGGAATTTTGTATAGTCACTGTATCCGGGGATAATTTAGTGTCTAGCATCCCTAAGAAGGTGGTTACCTTCAACCTAGGCTGAAATCACATCCTAAATCAGAAGATTTTGCATGTCAGTCTAGGAAAAGGGAATCAGCTTTGGAACCCAAACATGTTATAATTGGGATCAATTTTATGTGTTGTTAATAGAATGGAAATCAAGAATGAAAAGTACCTAAGGAAGTTACCTGGAAGCCTAGCCTTAGACAAAGACCACTCAGGGGGAGAAACAATCAGAGCTGCACAGCTTTCCTGGGCACTCAGTACATCTCTCAGTGAGGTGAGTTCAGCACTCTACAGAACTCACTTCTTTTGGTGGGTTGATTATCAGCCTGCTCACTCACCTGAACTTGCTCTCTGAGCAGCCAGAAGCAGTTCAGGGACAGGCATTTAAAGTGGGAGTGGGAGGAAGGGAAAGAAAGGGCTGTCCCTTCAGCAGCAGCAGAATTCATCAGAGTGTGCAGGGAGCCACCACCTCCTGCCACTCCTACCACCACTCCCTGCTGATGGCAACACTGCTTGCTCTGTTCAGGGGCACATGTGGCTAGTCACAGCTTCCCCTGAGTTGCTAGAGCAGGACAGAATATGCAAACAGGACAGAGGTAGGAAGAGGGATAAATTCCCTTCACTGGCCCTGGCCCTCTCTGCTTCTTTGGGGATAGAGAATGCTAGGACTTGAACAAGTGACCCCAGGGCTGCAGTTCCACCAATATGCTCTGGCTGCTAGCACACAGGTGCTGGGGGCTCCACAGGCTGCTTTCTCTTTCCCCAGCACCACCTTACCCCTTTGAACCTATCCTCTCAAGCTCCACACATCACTGACAGTTCTAAGTTGGCCCAGTTGTCTCATGAAAGCTCATCCAGAAGGATATCACAATAAGTTTAACTCAGCTTTAAACCATGGTGCTATGCTCTTATGTTGTCATCAATCATGTGGTTTCATTCACCTTCTTTTGGTTCATCTTCCATATGATTTCTCTGAGTAAAAAAAAATTTTTAGTTAGGTTTTTTTACTGTAGTAGGTATGCAAAACACTAGTGACAGTAAAATGAAGACTGTATGACCATACAATGGTAGTGGCCACATTACAGTGAATGTGGCTGCAGGTGGCATCAGGCACATGGTGTGATTATCAGGGATATCCTGTGCAGGGCCAGGAACTGAACTACATGTTCCTCAATGGTCCCTTCCAACTCTGATTATTCTGTGATTCTGTGATAATGATGGTAGAAATGGAAGCTTAAGAGCTTTTCATTACATCTAAGAAACATAGGCATGTGGCAAAACGTCTAAGCATAAAAAGTGCAGACTTAAAACTGCAAAATCACCAGATATCAAATTTATTCTTATTACAACATACCAGAGAAAGCAAAATATGTTTACCTTTGCTGTAAGACCAATGATTCTAGGAGAAAGATTAGCTATGTTAAACTATTTGGACTATAGGATACAATATGTAATGATGAAAATGGTAAAAAGGAGAATTGCTTTGATTTGAAATACTTGTTGGGATGGTAAAATTTAAAAGTTATAATTAAAATTATGGTCTTTCTGTAAGGCACCAGTGCATAATTTTCCAAAAGAAAAGAAACACTTTTCTCACTCAGAATTGGAGTTAACAAATGTCAATGCTTTGGTGAAAGCCAGAAAATACATTAGGCAAAGGAATTGTCACAACACTGATTTTGTTTACTTTCTTTGATCCTTCCTTTCAACTTTGAAAGTGAAAGAAGTAAGAAAAAGAGCAACTGAATTTACACAGAAACTTGATAACCAACTTATTTCCCTGCTGATTAAATGAGGACCAGCAATTCCATACATTTTGCACAGGCTGCACATTAGCACTCAATGTATAAAAACACATGAATGTAAGGAAAAGCAGATTGAAGCAACAGTGCACTGTGAAAGGCAGGTTGTATATCAGCAATCAAAACTGTTGCTGTGACACAAAAATTCTAAAAGTAATTTTCCTTCCCTGCATTTCACAGATGCTGGCACAAAGGTAGTGAAATTTTGTAGTAACTCCCATCACAAGACAGACAAAATAAAAGCCACAGATAAATATCTGTCAAGACAGCAGTTGAAAGGTATAATCTTTCAGCTTGTCAGTGTTCAGGTATGGAAAGGGGAAAAAAAGGATCGAACAGAAAAAGCATACAAATAGCCTAGGATTTGTACATTTGATTCTTGTTCTTATAGAGCAAGTTTGCCTGAAGCTTTTAACTGCTTGTATAAATTGGGAAAATTTGTATGCTGCTACTAAAAGGAACTTCAGCACTTAATTTTCTTTTCGTCCTGCAAAAACATTACTTCGCTTTAGAAGAAATTTGAACAAATCTGAATACAAATATGATTGTTGGAGGTCTTTAGGAAAACAAAACAAAACAACAGATTTTTGGGGGCAAAAAAAGAAAGAAATGGGAATTTTTATGACAGCCCGAATCAGAAAAAGCTTCCCAAATAGCGACAGTATCAGGAGAGACAAGGAAAAATATCAGTGTGCAATTGCACTACGTAGAAACAAGATTCCAACAGAACTAGCAAGAGAAGAAATCTAGGCATTGGAGAGTTCAATGCAGGGTTAGAATGGGATGAGAGGACAATCAGTGAACTGAGCACAGGAAAGAAGTGACGAAGGCAAGGAAAAGTTTGCAATCAAAGGTGGAAAGGAGCAAGATCTCCCACACTACTGGTGCAGCACCTTGTTCAGTCTATAGTACTAAGTATGCCACCTCCATTATTTCCTTGGAACTTGTTTTACCATCTAAAGCAGGAGTTTTACTACATGTAATAAAAGTATTATGGCACTTGCTGTACATTCATTCACATCTACCTTTACACTCAATTGAATAAATATTTTTCTTTTAATTTTTCAGTTTTCTTCTGTAAGGGAATTTATCATTTCTTCTCTGAACTGTAAACATACACCTAACCTCCTCATTCTTAGATGTTACTGTTCATAGATGTCATCTACCTGTACCTCAATCTCACTGAAATGCTCTACTTCCTTTAACTTAATTATTAGTATTTTTCAACATTAATATTTCCTGAGTTACATTTCCAGTTCAGTAACTTAATTTTTTTTATTTGCTTCATCAAAATAATCCACTGGAATAGCATTTGTTCTAAAAGAGCCATCAGCAAGGGGCTTACACTAGTACAAAAGTAATCTCCAGAGGTGGTTCACAGCCAAATTTTACATTTTTCTGCTTTAAACTATTTTGTGATAAGCTTTCTACACTGAGCAATTAGCTAGTACTCAGAGCCTTTTAGTCTCTCTCTCTCATCTTTTGGTACTGTGTTGGATTTGATTTTTTTTCTGCTTGGTTTGGTTTGGTTTTTTGGTTGGTTGGTTGTAGTTGTGTTTAGTTTTGCTTGTTTGTTTCTCATCTTTCCATACAGAATAATTCTGAGGAACATATCCTCTTGCTGGCAATTAGTTTCCTCAGGTTGCCTGGTCCAACTACTGCTGAGCTGACCTGTGATTTTGTTGCTGACTGGGCTGTTGATAAGAGTGAGCACTGAGCAGAAAGTTATCCACTGCAAAAGCACCCATAGAGATAATGAACTTCCTTGTTCCAGTCTATGCTTTAACTATTTTATTTTGTTTCCTCCTTCAGTACAATCCATGTGTACACATTATTGCCACAACACCATTCAAATTTCTTCATCATTTTTGATAAGTCATAAAGCTGTCATCTGCTAGCAATACAATTAATATTAACAGCCAGATGAGTGATCATTTAGTTCTAAAATGGAAAGGTAGCCTAGCATTAGCCAAATGAAAAACAAGCTATAAGTTTTTCATTGAATAGGAAGAAAAAATGACAGTTAATGTCACATTCAGGGCTTCTGTTGGTCCCTTAGTAACAAAGGATGACTCCTGCTATCATTATTGTCCCAGTCTAGTGGCAGCCCATGGCTATTAGTGAGACCAGAATAGAGTACAGCAGCACTCCAGACAGGACTCAAAAATAAACAACACTGAAGGTCTGGCTAGTAGGTTTTACTGTTAACCAAGCATTATATATTCCACACATCCAATTAGCCAATGTTCTGCTCTGGGCAAATTCCAGGCAGGATGGTTTAGATGCTTTCACCAAACAGTTTTGAGCTATAGCTAAGACTAGAATCAATCTGTTTCCTCTCTTTCTTGCCCCTTTCCTGTGACACACAAGCATTTCAAAGCATTCTGGAATTTCATAGCAGAAGTTTGCATTTATCACAGGATTGGAGAGACTGCAAATGTGTGTGGAGGGAATATCAAAGTACATGTTCTTGTCAATTCTTCCGACCACCTTTTTGCAGCCAGACCCTCATGACTGCTCCTTCTCACAATTCCCATACTTCATCTTGCTCAAAATTATTCCTTCTGGCTTTTTTCCCTTCCCTATATCTATCCTTGCCTCTACTGACCAAATGAATCTTTGTCCCTTTCCCTTTCCATTTTCGGCTCCAGCAGAAAACTCAGTATAGTAAATCCAGGAGAATTCTGTTAATTTGAGCAGCATTTGACACAAACTATTTCTTCTAGACCTACCTTCCTACCAAATATAGTTGCCATGGTGTACATTTCCATGCTTGCAATTTGGAAATAAAAGGGAATAACCCAGATAATAAAAGCTACAAATATGATTTTAAGGATAAAAAAATATAATTTATGAGTACAAATTTGACAGCATTAACATGAAGCTTTCAGGTTGATAATAATAATAAAAATAATGGAAAAATAAAGCAGATTCCCTACTTACCAGTGGTGATTACAAAACACTTGGTACTTCCCACAGGCATGTTGCTCTGTCTATATTCTGGACAGATTTGTACTCAGGCAGTTGCATTCTCACTGTGCAACACAACCCTTGTAAAATATCAAACTGGAAAAATAGACTTGTAACCTAAAACACCCATGTTGTGCCATGTTGTCAATACAGAATGGATACCTGCATTCCTGAGATGGATGAGCAACCCCTAAATATACAGCCTCTAAGTATACCTACACTTTATGGTACAAATATGTAGAGTAGGTGAAGAGAGAATTACCACATCTAAATTGAAATTCGCTTACTTGCTCTCTTATGCCTCCAGAAACAACAGCATTTCAGAATTTAAACAAAGTCAAGGCAGAATAGTGACTCCAAGCACCTACACTGTATGCAAAACCAAAACCTGAAGAGCATTAAGCCCTGCAGGAACTAGGTGACATCTCCTTGGTGACACGTAGTGGCTCTGTTTGGAATGCCAGCAAGCCTGGAGTTCTATGCTCTGACAAACTTTACTTACCATACCATGCATGCTGGACTAACATACTACTGGAAAGAAAGAAAGTGGGCATGAAATAGATGGGGAGAAAAAAAATGAATGGAAATTAACAAATTAAAGCATCCCCAAACTCCTGGCCAACAGAAGAAAATCACTTTTCAATTGAATTGCTTGATGCAGTGTACAACCCCAATCTAGGCCAGGAGAAAGTACTTTACCTTACCAATGAAGGAATCAGGCACAACAATATTATCAATCAGGAAAAGATCAAAATGAGAGAGATGCTGTGGTACTGTATCATGTAAAGTTGCAGAAATCCAGAACGGGGAAGATGCTCTGTGAAGGACCATTCAAGGATACTCGGTGTATATCCAAGTGCAGTGTTGCAAGGACTTTGTTAACAAGTGAATGGTGTAACAACAAAGTCAGACCTAAGAACTGAGGATTTTAGAACAGGTGGGAAGATCACCTGCTCACATACTGCCAAAGGCTAGGCAGAAGGCTCCGTGGTCCCACCGGCCAATCTGAGATGACATGTCCTGCATTTCTGCCGTATGTTCCTAAACCACAGTGAACCTGGTATATCTATTTGTTTATACCTATTATACAGCATCTTCTGCTAGTTTTTGCTCTTTCAGACATTATTTAAAAAGTATTACTGTGAGAGACCTTAATAAAACCATTTCAATGGCTGATTGAGCTGATTAAATCAATTTCTGTGCAATAACTAACCCATGGCTCTCCAAATAATCTGCAGAAATCAGTCAGGGTACCTTTTGATGCAAGAGCACACGGGCTTGGGAGAAGGGTGGGGAGAATCTTGGCAGCACAGCTAATAAATGTAATTATAATGATAAAAGCTCACAAATGGCTTCATTCTACACTGTCACTCACAGCACAACCTGCTATCGCTCACTCCTGCTGCACACAATGACCTTTGTCATGCTTGAGAAAACAGCTTCCCACTGTGATTTGACTCTTACTGAGTGGCCAGATGGGGCAGTTTTGCTTCATTATTTGTGTCTGTGAAGTGGAAATGCCAACAGAAAGATTCATTACTGTCAAGATCATCTCTGCAAAGCTCCCTTGATTTATTAGGGCGTAAACTGCTGTACTGGCTGTAATGAGACATAAATGTTCTGTAAAGCCTATGAACTCAAGAAGGAAATACACTGCCATCAAGAGGCTATGGGCCTAATTTATTAACAGCTTCTGCCAGTACCATCACAGAAAATCATACAAGCAGCACAGACTGCAGCAGTTGTAGGAAAAAACATAACAGATTAGCCAATGATGTTTACATTAAAATATTTCTTCCTTTTTTTCTGAAATTTGTACAGTGCAGACAGGTGAAATGCAACAGAATTGATAAATACAATAAAATATTAGCATCTCAGATTCTATTTAATTAATGCTGAGATTATCATCCAGATTTGTAAAACATAGGATAAGAAAATTTAAGGCTCAATTTATCTTGATGGAAGACAATTTCCTGCCAATTTCAGAATGTTCTAGATTTTTTTAAGCCCTACAATTTTTATGTAGTTCAGATATTCTTATATTTTTATTTGCACTATGGATTTTGCCAACTTTTGTAATCAGCACAGTACAACACTCCTAAAATATTACAACTATTTATGACAACAAACACGTGTCAAAGAAACACTAGAACAGCTTATTTGTGTCTGCCATGAAGTATACACATCATCTGAACAGAATACATCAGATACTTAAGCCACATTGAGAGCATGTAAAGAGCACTTCAGCAACATAGAATAATTTAATGATCCATTGACATGGGCTTTTATCATGGGCACAAAGAGCTGACAAGGCTGCATGTATGGTTTGCCTAGCACTATTCACAGTTCTGGTTGTCAGCATTCAAAATGGTTCAGAGGCTGTGGTAAGGTGCCCAAATCTACAGACACTAGAGGTGCTGCTTCTGGCACTGTCCCTGAGGGACCTGATGCAAAGGTTTCTGGATAACTTCTAGAAATGACATAGCTTTCTCTTGGCAAGTAACTGCTGCAGCCAGGAATACGGTGGCAGTTGTATCAAGCCACATCACCACAGAGACTGTTCAGAGCAAGATCCCCTCCTGACCATGACTGAAACTTTTAGAGTCCAGCCCCTAGGATCCTGTGTTTCTACCAGTCACGGATTCCTCAGACAGTTAAAAAACCCCAATGGAACAAACAACAACCAGAGAAAAACCCAAACCCAACAACAATAACAAAACCCAAAATAACACAAACCAAAACAACAAAAAAACACACAAAGTTTGCACAGTACAACTTAAAATCTGCATGTTCAGAAAGAATGTAACAAATTGTTTACATTCAACCAACACATTAGAGGATAAATGCAAACATCTAACTCTAAATTTACTCTGTTGTATGAAAGTTCCTTCTAAAATCTCATTAATTTTTCATGTACCTCTTCCAAAATTTAAAGACATAGATGCACAGTATAGACCAATTTTTAAATATTTCTTTTCAGAATGCTATTTCGGAAACCTTACTGCAAGATGTTGTACCATGAAAGAAACTTCCCTAGTAGGAAATATATCCCAATCTGAGCAGTCCCACACAGACAATTAAACCCACATAGCTCTTTTTACTATTAAAAGATCAGCAAAATCAATTGAGCAAAATAAAAATACAAAGATATCTGCTTATGATAGCTTGGCAGTCTTGCCTATGGTTCTAAATTCATAATCCAGTCTCACTTAGAGGGCTAGTCTACTTTGTACTGACACAGCTCCTGTGAGTAGTTCTGGATCGTGTAGATACCATAGTGCTGTTAACACTTGGTTAAATATTAATGTGAGAATGAACACCAGTTTCTTTTGCCATTCAACAACCACTGATAAATCACCCTGGAGAAAGGAGGAAAAGGCACATGTTTTCTTGAGCCACTTTCTTTTGGAAAGGCTAAATCCTACATTAGTAGAGAAAAATAAAGTTCATTAGTGTTTGTAACACACCTGTATAGCTTGCTTTACATTACTATACCCTTATGGTTATTAAATGTTCCAATGTTTCAACTTTCCCCTCCCCTCCTCAGCAAAAGCAGCTGTGGTTATTTACACAACATGGACACTTTTCTGCTGTCTTCCTCTCCTTTTCCTGAGATGCCCTGGTGGTTTACATCAATGTACAGATCCTGTACTGCTTAAGCAGTTAGCCTTAAAGGTAATACTCTGTAGTTATGGAAGTGAGTCTCTAGCACAGAAGAGCATATCTAAAAGTTGGTCTGGCACAGAATGGCACAATACTTAGCAGAGTTCCCTAG
>NW_008678135.1:0-3145 GCF_000695815.1 Acanthisitta chloris | reverse complement strand
GGAATTTGCTAATTCCCTTAAAGGTTCAGTATTTGTCAACTGAGAAGTATGTTCTGACTGGTTGCCAAAAATTAATGACTGTCATCTTGTCTGGGAGAAGAGACACCATTCTGAGCAGCTTGGGTGAAGGCTGTGAAGGCAGGGTGGAGGAGGGGGGAAGACATTCCCTGCTTCCTTGCTGCTGTGTGACCAAAAATGGCCTGACCTCAGTCTAGCCATGTCTACTAATTTGGGGAAGGTGTGTGAAGACTTTCTTATGAAACAAATTATGATTTGGAAAATTATATGTATTATTTCCTATTGTTAATGTAATCAGAGCACAGACAAAGATTTTATTTTGAGTTTCACCTTTAAGTACTAATGAATATTGTATATAACCCCATTATAACTATAGGGAAAACCCTGCCAGTTATACTGATCTAATGGCTTACAAGTCGTCACTCTTACTGCACACAAATTCAGAGCCAAGTGCATTTTTCTGTCTGAAATTGCACAAACATGACGTTTGTGAAAGGCATCCTCAGATGTTTGGCTCATCCCTAGTTTCCATACATGACCTTTTAAGGAGAATTTAGGTCAGCCTAAATAAAACTGTTTGTTTCAAAATGGGGTGCCATATGTCAAAATGTACTTAGTCAGTCAGTATAACTTTTAGCCAAAAATTCAGTATTATCAGATATGGTGCTAAAATCTCTGTACTCACAGTTTTCTCATTCTGTTTGTGCACACATTTGAATAGTTTGCACAAATTTGGTTTTAGTTGCTTAAATGTATCAATTTTTTTTACAATTATGATCATAGTTATTAGAATTATACTTTTATCATTGTTAAAAATATTAGTAGGCAATACTGCTTAGTTTCCATTATGGACTAAGTTCTGTCACTCTTTCTAAAAAAATTCTAAACGGTTTCATTTGCTATACAGATACTGTGGGTACTACTCATTATGAAATCCATGATAAGGCAGGGAGATAACTCCAGAATAGTAGGTAATGCCCATTTGACAGGATTGTACTGAAAACCACACAGGACAGTGCTATAAACTAACTCCAGCAAGGGAAAACTTATTTCACAAGGATCTTTTGCCTTGCCAAATATTCCCTCCTGTGTAGCAGACAAGAGAGGAAAACTCCTATTGATCTTTTTAAGTAGAGCTATTTTCTACATAAATTCTTCTAACATGACAGTATAGTTATATTGATCAAATCTCAGGCAGTGTGTGCTGCCCACATGCAGGACTTCCAGGGACAGCCCAGCTGAGAGCACAGAATTTCTGGTAAAACAAGATACATCCAGCTAGGATACTGGATGTCCCAAATACAGACCCAGCAGAGGCAGAAACACTGTACTAAAACCACTCTCAATTCCTCTGATGAGTAGAACACATCAAAGCTTTGAAGAGAGGTTTTTAAACCCTCATGAATCCCTACCTGCCACACAACAGCACGATACTGCCACTGGCTGCATTCCCAGCACAGCACGGAAAAAGTGGAACTGGTACTGACACTACAGCACCGGAACAGAGGTAGTGGAAGAGGCTGAGGAGAAAAGAATTTGGTCTCAGAAGAAAAATCCAGATTAATTTCTGAATGGTGGGCCGATTATGCCTTTTCAATACAACATAAACCATAGGATCAGACTCAATTCTACACTACAGAGCAATGGGAATCTCATACTATTCCCTAGCCACATTCTGTGGTCCCTACTCAAAACTGGCAACAGTACAACTGCAAAAATGTTACCCTGATGGTGCTCCCACAGGCTGGTGACTGATGAGGAACTCTTTTTCAATTGGAAGTGACAAGAAATGGACAGGCAGAAAGATAATCTAACCAAAGCCATTTTTGCACATGGAATGAAATTCATCTTGCATGAATTTTTGCACCTATAAAACTTGATAGAGTGAATATTTTATGAAAACTCACCCCCTAAATGTGATGCAAACCTAGCCAGAGAAAATGTTTACAGTTTTCACCCATCCCTACCACAGATGTTTCAGTATTCAATGAAAACTCTCATTTTATGGAAAATTCAGTCATTTCTTTTTCACAGTAAGAGCAAAACCAATAAATGTATACTCAGTTAATTTCACTCTTGGAGATTCAGTTAATAGAGTAGACAAACTGCCTAGGAATTTTCCCCTTAATTTTCAAAAATAATTGAAAACAACTGCATACCTACTGCAGAGCAACTGAAACAGTAATTCTCAGGCCTATGTAAGTCAGGCTGAGAAATCCCCTTCTGATTACTGTTTTGCTTGCTACCTCTTATTTCCTTCCCTTTCCTACTCCTTCCATTATCCTTTCTCCTTGTAATCGTGGGCACGATTTATTATTCTTGGAAAGACTACTAGGCAGATGGATCTAGAAAATAACAGAAGTTGTCTTTCAGATGGTCTTTCATATTTTTCAATATGTTGCACCTACTCCTTTTTTGCATTAATTTATTTATTTTATAGGGAAGAAAAAGTCTACGAGAACGGGAGTTGAAAACAAGTTCACTGCTTTCTACCTGACATACTGAATATAGATTTTAGTTTATTGATTGAAAAATGCATATTTGTTTACCAAGAGTTAAAGATTTAGACTGAAAGATAAATGATTCGTTGAAAGATGAGTATTATACTATCTTTTGGGGTTTATACTTAGGAAACATTCTTCATGGTTGCACTAGTATCTTGTATTATTAAATCAACTGAAAAGCACAGAAACAGACCAGACTTGATACTACCTCAGACATTATTAAGGACCTAAAGAATTGTCCTTCATCAGAGGCTGAAATATAGAACCATTTGAAGTGAACATAAAAATATAACAAAAAGTTTCTGAATATTCCCAGATCCTGTTGAAGCATAAGAGATAAGGAACTTGAGTGTACAATTTGAGAGATAAACAAGTTTCCAAAAAACCAAAAACCCTAAGTGACTTTTTCCTTGAATTGTCCAGAAAAAAAGAGTTACAAACCAAATGCTTTTTGCCTCATTATCTCTCTCTCTAGACACATACAGAAAAATACTGAGGAGGAACTCTTTTTCAATTGGAAGTGACAAGGCAGAAAGATAATCTAACCAAAGCCATTTTTGACATGGAATGAAATTCATCTTCCATGAATTTTTGTGCCTATAAAACTTGATAGAGTGAATATT
>NW_008678134.1:0-3033 GCF_000695815.1 Acanthisitta chloris | reverse complement strand
ACACACACACATATGTAAGATTTAAATTAAAGAGCACTGTGAATCAGATCCAAAGAGCTGACAGAAATATCTCATTGACAGTCAATCTTTGGAAGAAACTCATTCCTCTGGTAACAATCTACTTGCTAATATTACAAAAGCCCTAAAATACTTGCTGTTGATGTAATAGAAAAAGGACATTCAATAAACCTAAATGCTCCTGAAGGTTTTAAATCTTTTTATGACCATCACAACTCCAATTTTAATGGCACTTCTGAAAGGGAGAGCTCCCTCCTGGTGTCTCACACAGCTTCTGCTGCTTCCAAGCCAACAGTGCCATAGGCTCAGCTCAGATGACAATTTTCCTAAAACAATAAAGGTGTGTCAGGCTACAGAGATAGCTCCATGTAAAAATTAACAGTTTGCTCAAGGTTTCTATAACATTTGTTGTACAAGGTGTCTTGGTAAGCATGTGGCATCTCTGATAACTGCATGGTGAGCCAGAGATGCTAGGAGGAGTTTTCCTACAATTTTGAGTTCAGAGTGAGAGAACAGAATTAATTAAGACTATTGGACTGTCCAAACTCCTGTAGCATCCTGTTTAAGCTATTTAATCTCATGCAAAACCTAAGTTTTCTCTTTTCGAGGAGAGATTCCTACTGACTGGTCTCATACTGCAAAACGGATGGCACAGACAAACCCTCTTTCTAAAAGCACAAAATTCTAAGTGGAAAGAACTATATTTCCCTTCTGCAAATACTTGTGAGTGAATTTCTTTCAACAAAAGCAAAAAGCAGATGAAGGGGGAACAGGAGAACTGAGTGACACCATAACATTTGCTTTGAAATCACTCAGCACCAAAGGAGCTTACTTAAAAGACACTGAGTAAGGAAAAGCAGCTGTGGCTCTCTACTTTGCCTATGTTCAGTCTTGAAGTTAAGTCAGACAAAAACTACAACTGAGCTACCATTGTGCAAAGCCCTTCAGGTTTTTTCCCATACTTCTACCCCAATCAATATTTGGCATACAAATCTCCTATTCCTATCCTGCCCAAGCCTTCTTTTATCACTTTTATCATATCTACTAATACACCATTTGCAATAATTCAAATGAAGACATTACCAGGATAATGGAACTACTGAGCCTGGCCCAACATTTAGAAAAAAACATGGAAAGTAGACAAAGCCTTATGAGATAATACTGCAAATTTCTGGTCATGCACTAAAAAGTGCTTTTTTTTTTTTTTTTTTTTTTGTCAATTTTTTTAATTTTGAATTTTTTTTTTTTTAAATCCTTTCCCTTCTCTTTTTCAAACATCCAATTGTCAATTAAACCTCGCAGGATTTTTTTTATTTTTTTTTTTTTTTTTTTGCAAATGTATTAATAATTGAATTGCTTTGCAGAAAAAGAAAATTACAGAGTTGCAATTGAAAGAAACACTAAGGGCAGAACTGTGAAACCAGTTGCTACATTTTGAAAACCAACCAATCTCAAAGTCTTCTGTCCTGCTTCAGTTTAATATTTTTGGTTCTGTATTGGTATTTTTCCTTTCTTTTTTTTTTTTTTTTTTTTTCTTGCACAACATATTAGTAAGACTCACAGTATTTTGGGCACAATGTTACCTGAACAGGTGCCTGGAGAAACAAGCTGCACTTCCCAAGAAAACATCCTCAAAACCAGCACTTAGCACATCATACTGCAGATGTAAAATGAGCACCAGACTTTTTATGGAACACAGTTTTTCTCATTGACCACAGTAAATAAATGCTGAAATAACTGACTATTTGTTGCTACTAATATCCACAAACCACTGTTCACTGCTCCCTCACCCAGTGGGGTGTGCTCTCTGCTCCTGATAGACCTGGTCCCACAGCAGTTCAGGAGTTGCTGATGGATGGGTGTTTACTGAATGCTCACATCATAGCATTTTCTCCTTGTAGCAGGATCCAATCCTGTTGAATGGTCAGAGTACTATCACGCTCTCCATCACAGCCGTCTCTCAAAGACAGTGAAACCCCCTTTTGTAGAACAGGAATATGAGCAAACTGCCTGCTAGCTGGAGACCCTGGCAGTTGTCTCCTCAACTGGGCAGTGCTTAGTCCTCTGGGAAAGCACCCTAACCCTAAGCTTCAAGACAGTCTTCTTCAACCTCTCTTGCTAATGTTGTTCAGCTTTCCTTAAAATATGTGGCTGTTCACCAGCTAAGACAGAAAAAATGACCAGATGTCCATTTGGGAGTTTCAGGCAACAAGGTTCTAAGCTAATGAATGTTTAACCATGAAAGAAAATTAACTTCAATAGCAGCAGCTGATAAATATCTGGGGACCAGAGCTACACATGACATCAGCACCTGTTTGAAATGCTGACTCCTGTTAACCATGTCTGGGATGTCTAACACAGAAGAGACCCATGTACCTAACTTAGGCTGTGAACTCCATGGTTGAAAAAACACACCTAAAGGCAAAGCAGCATCATAATAGTGAAGTCTTGTTTGTATATGCAGTGGTAGGTCTCACTTCCAAAGTGACTAATGAACACTCCTTCAAAACTTTCAAAGTTGCTTAAATCTCATCAAACCTTCTGGAAACTACGATTTAGGTTTACAAATGAAATGCACATTTGGGGAAGGGGAAAAGAAAGAGGTCTGAGTCTATTCTTTCCACAGTGGACAACAAGCAAATAAATAAGTACCATTCTAAACCAGTGCTCAGAGTATATGCAACTATATATGGATAGTCCAAATACTGTGATAAGACCACAGAGGGGACAGGGCACAACACACAGCAGAAACCTAGGTTAGAGGAGTACAGATGGCAATTTCATTCTCACGCACGTTCATGCTGGTTTTCAACTTTCATTGGAGTTGCCCTACACTGGAGTTTCCCTCAACTGGCATTGTAATTCCCAGTGGAAGCTCTTACTTCTTTGTTTAATTCCTTGGAGGTATCAGGACTCTGACTACTAACATGACCCTAAACATCACCTATCAACAGGAAGCAAACAAACTTTCTTTAGCATTTTAAAAGAAAGTACGAGGTCATCTGAAATCCCTTT
>NW_008678133.1:64712-69315 GCF_000695815.1 Acanthisitta chloris | reverse complement strand
CTCGCTTTCCTTTGGAGCAGCCGGAGCGGAGCCGCGCGGGGAGGCAGCGCGGAAGCTCCGCGGTCTCGCCTGGCCTGGCCGGACGGAGGGAGGGAGCGGGGCCGGCCCGGCCTGGCAGGTGACAGGTGTGAGTGCCGGGCCGAGACTCCGCCATTTGGGGATGAGCAGCGGAGCCCGAGGTGCGAGTCCCTCTGCGGGGGCTGCCTGGGCTCCGCTCCGTGCGGTGTGTTCGGCGCTTCAGGTGCCATTCTTCTAGTCGGTCTGATCGTCGAGCAGAAATTCTTGAAATGGTATTGATAAAAGCGGTGTGGAAGAGAGGCGATGCGTGTACCGTTTCTTCCTCCTCTTTCTGTGTCTCGTCCCTGGGAGACCTGGGAACGCTCTGTGGAGGTGTGTAGTACTTTGTCTCATTCATTGAAAGGCTCGAGTTGAAAGTCGGAATGCTCAGTCCTGTTAGATGTAGCAAGGCCTTGAGGGCAGAAACCTTGTGTTCTTTGTGCTGTACCCAGTGGCTCAGCAGAGCCTGGTGAGTGTGCAAGACTTGTGGGTGTTTGTGTTAATGAATACATGCATAAAAAAGAAATTCTAAAGGAATGCTTCTTAGGAAGGAGTGGGTTTCAAGAGTGTTATTTTCTAGCCATCATAAGCTTAGGGTGTTTGATATAGACTGAATAAAGCAGTTTCTGAAGTTCAGCTGTAGAACACTGAATGTAGAACTTTCAGTATTCTGAGATGTGTCTTCTAAGCATCAGCATAAGTCAGATACAGAGTCCTTCTCTTGGACTGTTCAAATATCATAGCTTTTGCCACCAAAATGGTACTGCACATGCACTACTCTAAGGAGGGCTCTGTAGGAATAGCACTATATTGATCATTAGCCACAACTTGCTGGAATTGGGAACAAGTTTCAGCTTAGCCAATGCTTTGCCAGATCACCGGGCATTTCCGTTTCATATACATGTTTCAATTACTTGTTCTTCTCTACTGTTGTAATTGAGTTTTGTCAAACCCCAGAATTCTGATACCTGCCTTTGGCAGGAGGGAAGTGCCACTGACAGATTAGGAGACACATGTCATCAGCTTCAGAAGCTTCTGCTCTTCGATTTAAATGAAAGCTTCTGTCATTTGTGACTGTTATCCATGTGTTACACTTAGGGATGCTCATCTGTAGATAGTACCTTGGCTTGTGCTTCGGCAGAATGGACACTGAGTTGACTCTCCATTTCTTTTAAGAAGTGAGAAGACCTGGGTGGTTTTTCTCATGTTGCTTCCCAGGAGAGCCTGCAGAGGGGAAGAGGTAAAGGAGGCTATTGAAGGAGATGCTCAGTTTGGGTCATCACAATTTTGTGTGAGAGATGCTTGATAAAATATCATCCCCTATCATTACATGTGGGGCAGTGACATCTTGCTGTGCTGTGCTACCCTTGCTTATACCAGCTTTCCAAGACTTTGTGAAATGTAAACCATTTTCCCGTTCGACAGAAGTCAAAGGATTCTACTCTCTTCCTTTGTCTGCTGATACAGTAATAGAATCCTTGAAGACAGGGACTCTTCCTGTGACAGTGACCTGGTAGAAACTTCTTTTTTCCAGCCATGACAGAATGGAAGAAGATAGTGGTTTTTCACACCAAGGCTGAGGTCTTGTATTGTTTTGCCGTGGTCTTTGGCTTGATAGGTAAGCGCTGTTTTTCAAGCCGTGTAGAATTAAACCTGTTGTCTGTTCAGATGATTAGTCTTGGCAAACATAAACTTTTTTTTTTAGGGAACTTAAAGAGCTTTTGGCAAACTACTTCTTTTGTGAGAGTGTACTTTGAAACATAGAACTAAGTTTCTATCCACCCTATTGCAAGTGCTGCCTCCTTATTGTGATCTCCATGGTTGGAAACACTGGAAGAAATAAGTTGGTCAGATGTGACCTCGAGTCTATGAAATGACTGTAAATTTAGGCCGGCAGATCAGGCTGATCTTCTCTGAACCACTGCAAGTGGAATGCTGAGCGGTGTTGCTGGTGGTGCTTTTACAGGAAATAGAACAAAAATTCCAGTGATTCAGAACTGATTTTTAAAAAGCTATACTCAAAACTCAAATATTTAAATGTTTGAAATGAAAGTTAACTTTTTTTACCACGAATGTATACAGTGATTCGAGTTGGGGTTTTTTTCACTTTAATTGCATAGTAGGTTATCTCAACTGGGCCAAGTGTACACTTTCTGTTTCCAAGAGGAGGAGTGCTGGGGGATGCTCTGAAGCATCTTGAACCCTGCTTAGCAAAAAGGTCTGGTTTGGATTCCACATATTTAAATGCAACTGTGAAAGCAAGAAAGCTGACAGATTTACAATTGGATAACACTTTTCTATAAAGCCTTAATTGTAGTCAGAAGTTTCAGTATAATAATTGTTTCAGTTTCACGCTCTCCTGAGAATTCTTACCAAAAAATCACTGACATAATATTGATGCTTTCCCTGACAAAAGTTTCTGTAGACCCTGATCCTAATTATAGTAAAATTAGGGATTTATTTTTATTGAACTGATTAGTAAGCTCAATTCTCATTCAGTAAAGTACTCCAAACAGTACACAGATGTTTACAGAGTTTTCTAGCTTTGTGTTAAGCTGCCTTTGGATTTTGGTTGTTCCTTAATCGGGCTCTAGTGAAGCGGAGTGAAAGAGCTTGAGTAATTAAAGTTAAAAGATCTGTGTTGTTTATGTATAGTGTCCTGATATTCTTGTGGCATGTCTGTTGCTGAATGAATGGCACCACTCAGGATGTTCTCGTTGCCATAGGTGCACTTCATGTGTAATTAAAGAGTTAATGTTTCTACAACATATTAGATATTTTTGTTGGTTGCAAGAACTTAAGCATAGCTTGGTAATGCTGAATAAACTTGACGTTAATATCTAGTCACAGATTTTTACCAGAAAAAGACTCTTTTGTTTAAAATATGCATTCTCTTCTTAGAAAAATGCTATGTGTAATTGATTTTTGTAGCAATATGGAAAATGTGTAGCTCTTTCCTATTCTGAGCACAGATGAAGATCAAATTTCACTGTCTTTAATGATGAGTGGTTTAAAACTCATTCACATCCTGGTTGTACTATGAGCAGAATTTAATTTTTCCATTATTTAAAAATCTGTGTTTCAGAATGGATGTAAACCTTGTGCTCCCTTTAGTGTTTAGAAAAGCCTTAACTTAGGAACACCCAGGTGTAGAAGATACCCATACATTTCTGTAGGTTGTATATATGAGATTTTTTTATTAAAACACAACACCCAAGCACTCAGAACTGTGCACCTATTAGTCATGGTATTGTTAAGCATGCTAGAATTTACCAAAACTAGGAGAAAGCCACTATATATGCTCACTACTTTGGATTTAAGTGTTAATCTCATTTAAGATAATCAAACTATCTTAAGCTTGTTCCAGAATTAATCAAATCTGGTGCTGGCTGGCTGGGCTGCTGGGGCTGCCAATGGAGAAGGCAGAATTCCGCCTGCTTTTCCCCTAATTGAAGGCATGAATTAGAGTTTCTTTTTTCTATCAAGCTGCCAATTTTTCCACAGAATTTCTAGAACCCTTTTTATCTGTGAGACTTTGGATGTCCTTTAAAATGCACTTGAAAATGATCAGAGGATGCAAATACTTCTTAAAAGGACAAACAAAATACGCGAATGCAATTTCTTTAAGAAAGCTTAGTTATTTTTGGACATGCTAGAAAATAATTTTTTGCAATTTGGGAGTTCACAATCAGCTGTTCTCATGTGGATAAGATGTTGAGATGCTCCTAGTTTCTGTGGGTATTTTGTAAAGAAATAGTTGCTGTTGGTTTTTCTATATCTGTGTAGTGTATAAACCATCTTTAATTTGTCTTTCTAAAGTCACAAATCTTGAGCAATTATGTTTTCTTTAATCCTATGTCTCAATAAATTCTGAGCTCAGCAGCTAATGTTCAGCAAAGAAATTAGCCAAGGAGCAAGGTCTCAAAGACTTTACACTTTAATAACGTTGAACAAAAATTAAACTTGTTAAAGTTGATAGCTTTAAGATCATCTCTTTAGGGAAAGTTTTTGCATGAATTAGCAGTTACCTGTATTTAGGCTGTGGTTGGCCAGTGGACAGTTGTCTGTGGGGGAAGAGCTGGATGGGAAGTGCAGTGCTCTTTTCTTCAGTCAGTAGTTAGAGGACATGAGAGGTTAAGTATATTGTGGCTAGGGCTTGAAAGAGAGTGGTAAGATAATAGGCATCTGGGATAGAGGTGGAATGTGGCTAATTGGAACACAGGGGCATGGCTGAGACAGAATGCAAATCTATAGGAAATGGGGCTTTGTTAGTTTTGCTATTTATGGGACAGTGCCTCTAAGAGGGAGGTTAGCAGTGGCTGTCAGTTTTGGTTTACTGAACAAAAGTCATGTTTAAATAAGTTCTTAAGAAGATGAAGACTGAAACAAAAAAAGTGGGGGGAGGAATGTGTAAGGTATTCAGCAGACTGCTGGGCTGCTAAGATTCTTATAACTCTGGCACACATTTCCAGTGGTAGAAACTATTGATGTGAGGTGGCTGTGAGATGTTTGATGTTGCTTCCACACATACAGCATGTCTTCTGCT
>NW_008678133.1:50337-64672 GCF_000695815.1 Acanthisitta chloris | reverse complement strand
AGCAGGATTGCCTGGACTGACACATGTGAAGCAGCATGGGGCAAGAATGTGCATGAGAGAGGGAGGAGCTCCTTAAGCTGCATAGGACATACATGTTGTTCTCAAAATACGCCATGAAAAGCATTAGTTTGTTACATCATACATAGTTATAGTTTCCTTAGATAATGTGATTTGCATGTTTGTCAAGTGCTAATAGTATAATTCGGTCATGTCTCTGTGGGTTGTTGCATGCACTTGTATTTTTCATGTACTTCCAGGTCTAACTGGTTTACCTGTGATGACGGGCCATGGTAGTATGAAATTGTTTTAGTAAGCCTGAAACTATTTGGGTTTTTTAATACAGATTTATTACAGACTTCTGTTGAGTTTTTTGAGTCTCGAAGTACGTATTTACCCAGTACACCTCTTATTTCGTAGCTAATGCTAATAGATATGGATAAGAAATCACTGGCAGATGGGAAATACTCTTAACAGCAAATTTTTTATTTTGTTTGCTGCAGCCTGTCTTTATTGCTCAAGAATATGCTTTGCAGTTACTTTCATCGGTGACTTGTAGAAAGATCAAGCATAAATGTTTAGACGGTAATTCTCAGACTGTCGAAGCTAAGGATTTAGAATGTGTTTTTCAAAAGAAATTGCATTGTGTGTAAAAATATCTTTTGTTGATCCATCTGTTTATCAATATGTTCTCAATGTCTTTTTCAACAGGGTAAAGTAACTAAAAAGTACAGTAAGTTTCAGAATTTAACTACACCACAAGACCTTAGTACATTTTACTGATTCAGTGCCTCAGAAGCTGTGACTAATGTGTATATTCAGATAAATCATCTGTTTTCCTGAAGCTGTTTGTGATTAAGAATCAATTTATGCTCTATACTGAAGGCTGAAAATGCAGAAAAGTCTCTTCCCATGTAAGTCCTAAGCTTGATTTCTGCAGGTGGAAAAAATGAACTGTTTCACCTACATGGAGGGGGAAAGCACACACCTTGTTTTAACAAAGAAGTTGTACAGTATGGGGTATAATTTTATCTATGTCAATTCATGTTGTGATTATAGTTAAGAAAAGTCTCCACCTCCAGTGTCCATGCTGTGCTACGTATCAATTTTTACAGTACTCCAATGTCTCTTTACAGCACTCTGGTTTTGGGTTTTTTTTCTAATTTTTTCTTTACTATTTGAAAAATCTGTCCCATGCAGAATTTATCTCCTCCAACCACATTTTTACTGACATTGTATCATATTTGTAGGTGAGCTAGAAAAGAGGAAATCTGGTCATTTATATCCTTTCTTCACTCTCCCTTTACCTTGCCTAGGCAATATATGATCTATACTTTACAATTGAAACATTGGTGCCCTCTGGTTTATACTTCTTTGTTGGTCTTTTTTGTTCTAATCTTTCTGAGAAACTTTTCTTTCTTCTTAAGAGACCCATTCAGCACTTGTAATTTCATTCTCAGTTTGTTTCTTCTTCAGAGTATCAATTGCTAAGTTTGCCCTTGCTCCACTTAGGCTTTGCTGAGAGAATGAGAGGGAAAAAAAAGTCATGAATTCTGTACTTGGATTTCTTTCAATTCATTCAACTGGTTCAAACTGCTACTTTCCATTTGTTGAACAAGCATTTGTTTTTTTTAAAGGGAATGGTGAGTTATCTTTCTTAAAGCGCCTTCTTAAATCCAATAGATTTAAGCCTGGGAACAGACAACCTCCCGGGGCTCTGCAGAAGTATACTTAACAAGACATTTTAAGTTGATAAGTGCAAAGCAATACGTTTCACATTGGTTTATGAAGCTGTTTTAGTTAAAATATTTAGTGTCTTGCTCCCTTTTTTTTTTTGATGCTGCTTTTGTCTTTGCTAAATGGGGATAAGATTATTTTGTGTGTGTCTCTCAAACTGTATTTTAAGCTGTCTTGCTGGAATAATTGCCAACACCAGATTATTATATTTTATTTATTCTTTGGTATTGGCTGAAGAGTTTGACTTGGATTAGGCCCTTTTGTGCAAGGCACTGTGTAAATATTTATTAAATAAGTCAATCCCGGACTCTGCAGTCCCAGGAATAGTAAATTTTTTACCTAGATACATATATTGGATTAGACAAAGACATTTCACAAAGTATTTGTGGTATTTTTCATCTACTATGCATGTTGATTCTCCAGTAATTTTAAATTGTGCCAATCTTTAAAAATGAATTAAAACTGTCTGTAATTGCTGTAATTAATTTTATCATGTTTTGACACGACTTGTAGTATTTGTCTGTAAAATGCATTCAATAATTATTAAATGACTCAAGGTTGACCCTCACCAGCTTGTATTTGCTGGTAGCTGCTCAGAGTAGGGGGGACATGTATCAAAGCTGGGAGTTCTGTTGAAGGTTGTCCCAGTGGATCACATCTATGATACTTACACTTGGGACTTAGATGGATTGAGAGTTTGTTCTTCTTTGTAAAATTAATTAAATATGAGGAAAATTTAACCACTAACAATTTTTCAAAGTAATGTAATTTACTTTGTTTTGTATCTGAGTTAGGACTTGATATGAATGTATGTGTAAAAGGGGTTGCTAAAGGATTGGTGTTTGCTCCTCTACAAGAAGCACATTTTATCTTCCTTTTCCATGCCTAAAGTGCAACACTTTTTTGATTCTTTTTCCACAGTATCTGGTGAAGGAGAATAAAATAAATTGTAAGCAGCAGGAGAAACCTGTTGTTTGGGTTGTGGAAATTTCTGTTCTCTCCAGCCTCTTGTGTCCAGCAGGTGATGTGTTAAGCAGTAAGGTTAACAGAAAATACCCATTATTTGTTTCTTCTTTTTTCCCCCTGCATGGGGCTGAAAACCCCTGTGGTTCCCAGACTGAAAGGAAAAGATATTTTCTCCCAGTAGTGCTTTTATCTGTTATACTGTGGAGGAGAAATATCAATTTGATAATCTGTTATCTTCACTATTCTGGTGATATAAGCCTTGTCAGAGCTGTGAGAAGTACCTGCATGGCTGCATCATTCTGCATGAATGGAGGAGTGTCATCCTGCCATAATGTAGCAGTCTGCATGGAGAGTTTGCTAGTGTAGCTGCAGTGACATGTGCAGAATAGTGTTATTTTTCTGGAAGAGCTTCAGCATTGACTTGAGTGAGTAGTTCTGGTTTATTGATACTTTGCTGCCATGAAAGGAAGGAAGGCTTTAGCTGTTTTGTCAGTATTTTTGCGTAAATGAAATACTCTTGGAGTAATAGAACAGAGTGGCTTTGAGACAGCAGGTTTAAAGCAAAAAATGGATGAATGCAAGCACTTCTGAGCATTGGAGGCCACGCTGATAGTTTGCTGTGGCTGAACAGGGAAGATTGCTTTCACTGACACAAGCAGCTGCTCCCTCGTACTAGTCTCATCTGTCTGTGAGCCAGGGCAGTCTCTGTACTGGGGGTTAGAAAACTAACCAGATTGATATTTAACTGTCTTAGGAGATCTCATGGAGTGAGACTAACCCCTTGGTTCTGAGAAGCTGTTGCATCAGTTTGGTAGTCTCCTGTAACTTCACACTGAGGGGGGATGTTCTGCACTACATCAGTGATAGCACATGGATTTGTCATCCTTTCCTCTGAGTTTACTGATGTGGTTTTACTGTGAGCCCACAAATAGGTTCTTCTGCAGAACTGAGGTATGGTGGAGCTGTGGAAGAAATAAGAGTTAGTTAAGCTGGTATTGTTGATTAAGAAAGCCCCTTATGGAACTCCGGACCTAAGAGTGTGCTGTGACAGACAAGCAGGAAAACCAGTTTAAGGATTCATCTCTGCACACTGTGGCACTGAAGGTGTTCACACCAACTGAAACACCGAAATGGTGCAAATTAAAAACTAGTCCTTCAAAAAGTAGGACAGAAACTAGTTGACCTACCTCTACCATGGAGCCCATTTATGTGGTTTCTGCCAGTGTAAAGTTTTCACTGATGACCTGCATGGGTGAAAGATGGTAATGGTAATTTTTCTCCTGTCATCTGGACATAAGCAAGGTGTCTTAAATGCTTTCCACCAGTCATGTTTTAATTAGTGATGGTGCCTGCAAGAATCCTAGCAGTCTTTTCTTTGTCAGTAAGAATGGCTGTGCTTTTCTAGGGTGTTTAATTTTTGAATGTGAAAGTCCAGTTCTGCAGTGGAGTAGGAAATTCAGGTCCCATTGAAACTTTTGAAACTGTGACTAATAGGTAAGTGCAAGTGCAATGAGATATGTAAACTGTAGAAAGAGAAAAAGATAGAGGGAATTGTTTAGAAAAGAGGTGCAGCACTTAATTGACACTTGAGGAAACAGGATAGAACAGATGTGTTGTAAAGATACTCATGTTTCACCTGTGTACTACAGGGGAGTATTACTTGAGCTGGCCTAGAGTTAGAGCCTTTTGTAACCTTTAATTCCTAGAAAACTAGTGAATCTATCAAATATAATCTGTTATTCAGCCATATTGATGAATATAAAGCTTCATTTAAGGATGGGTAAATTAAAACTAGTGTCCTCTCTTTAAATTGCAAATTTAGGATGGACTTTGGAACAGAACAGTAGTTGCTAATGTGGCCTGCATGTTCTAGGCTTGTAGATATAACTTTTTGAAGCTAAAGCTTAATGTGTGGCTATCAATGTGCAAAACACAAGTGTATAAGCCTTACTTAGGTGCTGAAGCTTGATGTGATTTCTTTCCTGTTTTCTTGTTTGTGTTTATTGTATTGGTTTTACTTGACTTTTTTCTTATGGGTTTTGATTGAAAGTAGATTCTGTGCGACAGTATCTTAGAGTCAAAGTAGCCACCTAATGGTGTTAGCAGAGTTGATGGAGCTACAGGCTTCCTTCCTGTTGAAACTGGCCAAAAGAACAGGCCAAACTGAAGCTTATGTTTCTTCAGTGCAGAGCCAATGGCAACTCTCTGGAATGTTTTTTTCCACTCCCCATCAATGAGTAGGGAAATTCTTGCCAACTCAAATGAGATTGAGACCTGCAACTTGCCTCAACATACTATAGTTTATACTGAAAAGAATACTTCAGTTAGAAGAATATTCAGTTATATTAGCATAGGATTTTGTTAATTAAAAAACAGTTGTCTTCTGGTTTGAAGTTTTTAAGAGTCTTGGAGCAAAATAGTATTTCAGCTTTGTCTGTGTGGCTTCAAGCTGCTGCCTGCTTGTGATAAGGGCAAGTCATCACCTTGCACTGCCATAGCAATGAATGCTGCAGAATGCCTACAGTGACTGTGCAGACTCTCGAAATTCACTGCTTTCAAAAGTGCTTTCTCATTTCATGTTTTACTGTTGCAGTACTGCTTCTTTGGCTCTTGTAGCTTTGTTTTCTGGTATGCATGGATGGACTAGGATTTTAAATTGATTAAGGAGAGTCCTAGAAGTGCAGCTTTTCACTTTTTCAGCCTTCTGAACTTGAGAATTAATTTCCACTGCTTTGCCATTCTTTATGAACCTATTGTGAGAATGGAACTGTATGTAATTGGAAGGAATAGTACTTACTTTGCTATGCATTTATAGTGGAAAACTGTGATGATACCACAAAATTAAAACACGAGATTCTTTTTTTTTTTCCAGCTTTATTCTTCCCAGCTCCTGTGCCCTCTGCATTTTTAAATTATACCTGCCAGTAACCCATGGCTTAGTATTTTTGCAGAACAAGCATTAGAAAATTAGAATGGGTGGAAAACTGAATTCTTCTGAAATAGGAAGCTAAATAGTTACCAATCCTTTGCCACTTTATCTGCATGACACTGTTCATCTTATCTTTCAGATGTCAGTCTACTTCTATTAACAGGCCTCTTATCTTTGTTGCAAATTCAAGAAATGTATCAGTATGTCTAAGTTGTGAAGGGCTATCCAGTCTAGCAGAGTTACTTTTTCTCCATAGAGTTATTTAATATGTTTTTATAAAATGAGTTCTCAGTTCTCTTTAGCTCCTTGAAAATAGCTGATATTTGTCTATATCTGTGGTTAGAAGGTAAACACTGAGGCTTAAAGATTCATATTAATTGTATGTACTTTTTATATTTTCAGTGCTTAGTTCCAGTTGTAGAGAAAGATAAAACACAGCTAATTTCTTAAAGCCTATAAGATGATACAGTATCTGGAGAACACCATGAAAGGTCAAAATCTGAGTGGGAGCATAATAATAAAGGGAATGGGAAAGTAGCTCATTTTTAGAATGAATGGCAAGTTAATAACAAAGTTTGTCATTTTAGTAAATCATTAAACATTAACTTTTTTTAACTTTTGGCATGTGTTAGTATATCAAAAACATTTGTGTTGTTTTAATTAAAAAGATTTGTCCCATTTCATAGTTTAGTAATGCAGGTATGTCAGTTTCTGAGAGAAGCCTTCCCTGGTTTTCCTGCTAGATGATACTGAGGTCTTGATTTTAAACAGTGGTTTATTTCTGCATTTTTTCTCTGCTTCTCTGTCTGTAGTTTGCTAGAGAGGACCTGGAATAGGGATAACACAAGGACAAAAGTCTTAGTTGCAAATGTTCTGTTTTTTTAATGTGAATTTTAGTCTTCTGTAAATCTTATTGCTGTGGTGGGAGTCTCTTTTCTTCCCAAGTGGTGTGACAAAGTGGAGAACTTTCCAGGGTTAAAAGTTCTTTACTTGCCTTGTGCCATGAAACATCTATTCTTCATCAGCTTCCCTCTGTTACTTTCTTATCTGTCTTTTTCAGAGCAGGTTAATTATAATTTTTATCTTATATGTATCTAGGTGTCTTGTTAGTCTGTATCTGGTGTCAGGGCCTCCTTATATCAGGAGATAAGTTAATCTGTAGAAGGAATAGTGTTCATCTTTTAAAGGTTATAAGAGCAGGAAGCAATAGGTATTGAGAAGCCATAAATACTAGAGGCATGTCAGCTCTTCCCAGCTTTCCTGTCCGTGTCCCTTGTTCATCTCCTTTCACTGAACCCTATGTGGAGTCAAGTGGAGAAAAAAAAATCAGTGGTATTGGTTCCTTACATAGCAGCAAATGCAGTGATTACATCTTTATTTCCTTCACAAAAAGCTGGAAAACAACTTGCATTTTTCTCTTTGAAGACAGAAACATGGGAAACCTAAGGAGATAATAGCAAATTTTAAAATTGCATATTATCAGTTCCTGAGCAGGAAATCTGTATTTTATTCTAGAAGAAAAGTATGGAAAAATAATTGGGAGCTAGAGGAATAGCTCTTTCCTCTAGCTCCCAATTAGTCTATTACTTGTCCCTCCTTGTGCACAAATTATGGTCCGAGAAGAAAGGCAAAAGGAAAACTAAGTTGTATTGGCACCACCATGAATATTTCTATATGACTCTTGTCTATTAGCATCTGTTACCTTACTGTTGCTATAGGGGTTTTTTTTCCTGGTTAATGGATGAGGTTTTGTTTATTTTTCTCTACTACTATGAATTTGGCAGCAAGTAAGTGGAAATCAGAGGCTTCCTCCCAGATGTTGCAATGGTGGTCTTCAGTTTGTCCTTATGTATGTTAGTTTGGAAACTAACAAAGAAGAAAGACAGCATGACCACTCTTCTCACTTTCTTTTCCCCTTCCTGGCAGCTATTTTGTCCAAAGTCCTCCGTCATTACCCTAGGGCTTTCTGCCAGTGTAGTTTCACAGGTGAAGATAACTGCAGATACGAAGACTAGCTCTGTTAGCCTAAAACTGTGGCAGCCCAGCTGTGAGCATCTACCTAATGTGGACACCCTTCATATCCAGGGGCCTCAATTCCCCATCTAGAGAAGAGGGGACTTCGGTGGCCATTCTTTTGTTTATGGTGCTGTACTAAAATAACTAAAGGTCTCCTCTTCCCTTCATCTGCTTGTCAGTTTGATAGAGATTTAGACTGTGACATGTAGAACAAATTTGCGTGGTATACTTCAATTGATGTGTGAAACATTTTAATATACTGTTTATTTTCTGGATTGAAGTAGTATGAGCGTTTTGAAGTGGTACTATTTGTAATGAAATATTTTAATCAAAGCTACTCTTGAGCAGCAATAAATATGCTGTTTGTGAACAGTGTAAAGAGGAAGACAGGCTACTTTTCTTGAAAAGTGACGAAGCTAATTTTGTGCTTGGATATTCTGAACAAACCATTTTTAAACTAGACTTAAATGATTAATTTAATCTCTTATGGTTAGGTCCAGATCTCACAACAGTTCAGATTCAATTTTTAAATGAGTGAAAGGAATTGGTAGGTTTTTGATATTGCTATTTGAACTTTTTTTTTTTTAAAGAAGTCTGATGGTTAGGTGTTCATAAGGGAGAGGTTTTTAAATTTCTTCCCCTTTTTTCAGCAGTTAGGGGTAGTGATGTTACAAGTATGTTTGCCCTGTTAAGGGACCATGATTATAGTTTTCAGATATGTGGGTTTTACCTTCATTGTCACGCATAGAGAACACACATTTGCTTTTATTGGTGTTAGAGCAAATAGTGAGTGAGGCACATGAGTCTGTGCGGGGGGAGGTTTTCTCTGATAATCTGTTCTGGGACTTTTACTCCTCTTTCCTCCTGTCAGAATCATGTTTGGTTACCTTGTTTTTTCTTGACAAAAAAAGAGACATTTTTGTGTTTATCTCTACGTGTTAAATGCATCATCCAGCTTCATTTAGTTCTTTTTAGATGTAGTTCAGTTTTCTTTTTGCAGTTCAGTCACCTCTTGGTCTGAGAGAATAAAATTTAAGATGCTGAGGACTGCTGGAATTAGAGGGGGAGAAGCTGAGCTTTGAGTCTTAAAATCATGCTGGTGTCTTATGTTTCGAGGGACATAAAAGTTTTATCAGAATAGCCGGTTAAAATGTTTTTCAGGAGCAGATGCAGTTCTCAAGAACTGGATCAACAAGCTGTAGGCATACAGGCTTCTATATGGAGAACATTATAGTTGTTAAGAGTACTTGTTGGTGGTATTTATATCAATAGCACATAAGTTAAAGGAATACTATAGAGAGTAGTCAAAGACTGTGTTTCTGGTAGGTGTTGCTGACTCACCTGTCCCTCTCCAGACATCAGCAGCATAAACTGTGTGTCTGCTATGAGGTTTTTTTTCTCATTACTGAGTTGTTTCTCAGGACCATTCTCTTCCTTTCCTCATTTATCTGTGTGTCTTACAAGGGAATCTGTACTGTGCTCTTTATATACCTGTTTTAAATCTTTTCTTTCAGCCTACAGTGACAGACCTGGTTCAAACTACATCTTTTGCTGGTTTTGTCTTGCTGATTTTAGCAAGTGGAATTTTTAGTATGATTGGAAGTGAAATTTCTTACTGTGTTTACTCTTTAACAGATGAGAGATTAGAGAAAAAGGGATGTGGGATAACTGAAGTGTTGATTTCTGAAAGTATTTTTTGTTTATTGGTAGAATGTGCATGAAGAGATGACAGGAAAAAGTAGCAAAAGAAGCACTCTGCCAGTTCCAGTGGTTTTGCAATGAGCCACATGATACCTGGTGGTGTTTGAGCCCCAGCTCCTGAAGGTAGAATTTGAATGTTCTTAAAACACAAGTTTCTGTCCTTCAAGGCTGAAGAACATAGCCTGCATATATAAAACTTCAAGGCCAAAAATTTTTGGGATGGGGGAGAGTCCTTTCAAAAACAAACAAAACAAAAAAAAAAAAAACCCAACCAAACAAAAAAAACCACAAAGCAAACCAAAAACCCTCCCAAAAAAACCCCACAAGAACCCAGGATTTTCTCGATGAATTCTGACTGCTTCTATTTTTTTTCCTATTTTTAGTCTTTGAAATGGATGGACTCTGGGTGATGTTGGAGTGAACAGGGAAAGCAGGAAAGAAATGAGGACAGGGCTGCAAGAGTAGAAAAGTTCATTCTGAGTCCTTCAGTCTGGCAAAATTGTCACAATGTCATTAGCAATGAGTGTGAAACTGAAAGTTTGTGCTGAGTTTATAACTGCTCAGAGTCCAAGCCTTCCAGACTGGGTTTACTCTTTTGATTTCTGTGCTGTCAGGGAGAGCCTAGTGTTTTCCCATATATCTTAAAATTTCCCAAAACTTAGCCTCTAGTGTTTCATCTGCTCCATTAAGGGGCATAACTGCTGGTTATTTTGAATGAAACAAAATGAAAGAGAAAAAGAAACTCTACTGGTAAGAATTCCTTTCTCCTTTCTTTCCTGAAGTCTTTATGTGGTTGGCTTTATTGATGACTGTTTCTTACTTTTAAAACTGGAATTGCAAATGCTTCTGGTCAGCTTCATGCTGATGATGACTACAATTAAATGTAAAATTACAGTTGTACAGTTAGAAATTTAGACTTACCCAATTTAAAACTTGGTATTCTGAAGGGTTTTCAGAACTGAGTGATAAAATACATTGCTACTGCATGTCTGGTACTAAGCTTGAAGCTGTTATATTCGTATATATATTTGTACCTGTACAGCTCAGTTACTTGGTGTTTGTGCTTCATGCCTCGCTTCAGTTGCATCTTCAGAGGACTTAATTCAAATTTTATGGAAGTTGGTGGAAAGATGAATTGGTGCTCAGAGTTTACTGTTCTTTTACCAGATCAATGGGTACTAGCCCAATTGTTGACAATGGAGTAGTTTGTCTTAACTCCTTGGAGATTCACTGAAAGCTTGAAATCAAATATATATGATCTTTACTTCATATTAATTCAGTACTTCAGACTGTATTTTAATTATAAAGTGATGTGAGACCAAAAATTATAGGTACCTAAAGTCAGCTAAGAGTTTCATTTTCAAAGGCCCAACTGTCTTTAAATGTGCATGTGAAAGTGGTAGACTTGAGAAACCAACTTTTCATGGTTTCTGTAAGCAGTATTGATGTGGTTAGGTATTTGTTGATGGTAACAGTAGGTCACTTTATTTATAACTAGCAACATGCTATTTGGCTGTTGGGTCGAGAGTTCAGCAGTCATTCTGCTTGTTCCTGTAATTTGGAATAGAGTGCCAATCTAACAGTTCCCTCCCAATAACAAGGGAAGTGTATCTTCCCCTACATATGAGCTTGTATTGGCACTTCTTGGGTCATTCAGGCTCCACCTTACCAACCAAAAAAATCACTTTCGGCTGACATAACAAATGAAATTGCCTCTTTTCTGTGTCTGGTGAGCAGAAGATGCAGAGGCAAGTTACAGTACTGGAGAAAGGAGAGTAGGACCTCTCCCGGCAGGTGGCAGCAACAATCTGTTGAGCTGGGCTGGATTGGAGGTGTGAGGGCACGGAAAAAACGAGGATAGGTATATGATAAACAGTACAGGTATATCATAAACAGATGCAGAAAGTTCTTTTACGGTAACTTGCTAACTTTTAATAAATAATATCTTGTTAAAAGATTTATGTCAGAATTCTGCGAGGGTTGTGGTGCAGGACAGCTGCCAAAAGAGCTCTGCAGTGGTATTTAGAAAGGAACCTCTCCAAGTGACAGCAAACTGCTGTTGTTTGCTCAGCTCCCCATTGTTGGATCTTCTGAGAAGGTAGATTAATTTAGGCTTATCTGTATTACCAGAATGGTACAGTAAGATTTTATGTAAGAGGAAATGTGCATTTTTTTACTTTTTGTGCATAAACAGGTAATACTTTATGTGGGTGATTTACTTGGGCACATCAAAATTCGTGACTCTATCACAGTTGTGTAAGACCAGGTAAGGTGCTAGAACAAGTATCTAAAGAAAATTGTATGTCCATGGGCTCCCACAGGCTACAGTTTGACTGTGAGTTTGAGAATTCATACTGTACCAGTAGTGCAGTGAAACCTGACCCCTGAAGAGGTGTGTCCAGACCAGATGAGAAGCAGCATACTGCCTCCGGGCTGCAGTGTGGTGTTTCCTTCGCGGCACAGAGTACTGCAGTACAGTCGGTGGTTTGAGATCATTTGGTCAAGGTGTGACAAAACCACTGCTTATCGTTATTTGTGCCTCCTAAATTGCTGAAGAATTGCACACTTCTGGCTAGTGTTTTTATCTGAAGGGATTTTAAAGTTAGCTCCTGGGAGGGGATAAGCAATAGCACAAGAGGCAGTGGGCAGAAAATGATGCACAATAAGTTCCATCTGAATAGGAGGAAGAACTTTACTGTGCGAGTCACTGTGCACTGGAACAGATTGCCCAGAGAGGTCATGGATTCTCCCTCACTGGAGATATTCAAGAAGCATCTGGATGCAATCCTGTGCTATGTGCTCTAGGATGACCCTGCTTAAGCAGGGAGGTTGGATCAGGTGACCCACTGTGTGCCCTTCCATCCTGACCCATTCTGTGGTAAGTTGTACTTAAGAAAGAGGGTAGTTATGTTTTAACCTGAATTAAGCCAGAGTCAGTGTTTCACACTATATTCATTCCTCCTTGAAGGGTTGGGGTTTTTTTAATAGAAGAAGTAGTCCAGAATCAGCAGGCTTTTGTCGTTATTGTTACTGGCTTGTCATACTGTTGTATCTGCTGGAAGTTAAATGATCAAAATGCTAAACAAAAGATCTGTTGCTCATGACCAATTTCTAAGTACCCTCTGCCCAGCAGTGGCTGGAAGGAGCACAGTGTATACTGGGTGTTAAAAATTCTTCTGAATCAGTATTTTAAGACTCTTTAATTACAATATTCTTATTTAAAATTCTAAACTGTACTTTGAATTAAATCTGATAAACATCTTCAGTTAACAGGCAAAGAAAAACGCACTTATGCCTTATTCTCTAAGTTGAGTATTAAAAATGGCTCATGAATGCTTTGAAGCAAATTCAGAGAAAGAAGCTACCAAAGTTAGACTTAGCTGTTTGATATATTCAGTTTAAATACTCGGAAAGATACGTTTGAGTTACTGAATTTTCTGACATATGTTCAGAAACTTGCCAAAGTGTAAAGCATGTATATGTGAGTAAGATATGAACTTAAATAATGATCTGTTCTCAGAATTAGTGGGGGTTTATTTTCTTCTAAGAAAAAGTAAAAACATACTTGCTTTTGGATATTAGCTGCAATCCTCTCAAACACTGTGCTGTAACCAGGAGGAGGAAGAAGTTTGTGCCAGGGATGCTGCTTTTGAATGGGGTTGAGACACAGGTGTGTGGTCCTTGTGTCTTGCATTCCATATTAAGGTAGTATAAACCAGTTCTGACTGAAAGCTTTATCCATGTAGTCATAAACTTGAGTAGTTTGTAGACCTGTATCTCTTGCCCCCCAGATAGAAAATGTTTATATTGATAGACCACACCCAGCAAGGGTCATACCTTTTGTGGCCTTACAGAAGTGTTTATGCAATAGTTCCCTTGGACTGAAAACCTTGAGTAAAGTGGATCACCAATAGAAAGGCTTGTCCTATTGCTGCTGAGGGTTAAAATGTTATCAAGGAGGTAGGGTGTAGCCCTCACACAAACAGGGTAACCAGTATTGTGAGATGAGTTGTATTTTTTTAGTCTTGTTACTTTATCAGAGCACAGAAAATGTGTTTCGGTATGAGGGTGCTGTAAACAGTTGTTACTGTTCTGACTCACAGCTTGTTTCCCCCTCCTTTTCCATTGCCTAGGATTTGTTAAGAGACACAAGTAGCATCTTGCCCATTTGTCTGAAGGGCAGAGATGCAGTACCAGTTTTTTGGTGTGAACTAAGGAAAGAAACAGTAAATGATAAAGTGTACTTGTTCCCCAAACAGGAAGTTATAACGGGGGAAGGTGGTGCAGTTTGAGACTTCTGTTTCAAAGGCTAGAGTTTCTAAGAGGATTTCTTACAGGTTTTGCATAGTATTTCTTGAGAAGTGGGTGGAAGCCTTCTGTGCTTTTGTTTGTTTGTTTTTGTAACATGCTTGTGAGGTAGTATCTCTTTTGTTCCTCACTGTTTGGATAATGCACTTAATCGGGGATTGCCAAAGCATTTAAAGACCAAGACTGTAGTTTCATGAGCATTTCTTTCCATGTCAGCACTGGCATGAGCTGCCCTGACCTTAGCTTCTTGTTCCTGCCTTGCCCCTCAGTTGTACTGGCATAACTAGCTAATGTGCCAGGTGGCTATGCAGCTAAGCAGATTGTGGAATTTACCATCAGAAAAAATATTATTTTTAACCTGGATCGATTCCCTGACTGGCCTCACTGCTCAGCTGCACAAACAGTTGTGCCAGCACAGCTGAGGAATGGGGACTGCTTAAGCTGGTACTGCAGTGGAAAAAGTGTTGTGAAACTATAGCCTGTGGCTTAATCTCTGTATTCTAGGTGTTTTCCTGGTACAGTTGTACCGTGCTGGCAGAATGTTCCTCACACAGACACAGCTTTTATCAGCACAATTTGATTCTGGAACGTGGAAAAGAAGAATTGTGGGTTTTGCTCTGATGTCAAAGTATACGTATAGAACACGTCTGTCAGTTCTGTGTAATGTTGAGGTAGTTGCTT
>NW_008678133.1:23479-50321 GCF_000695815.1 Acanthisitta chloris | reverse complement strand
CCTGCTGATGCTGAAAGATTAATAACAATCTTTATTTTTGAAGGTGAGGGCAGCAGAAAGTCTTACAAGAAATGAAATTCACATTTTTTTAGTAGATATGATAAGAAGCTAAAAGCTCTGAAGAAGAGGTTTAAGATTTCAGGAGATAATATGAAATTTCTTTAGAATTCCTTCATATGTAGCTGTGGGTCCACTTGGGAAAGAAAGCGTTAAAATGTTTTAGTTCTTTGTCCTGAAACTTTACTTTTCCTATTGCTTGTCAAATGTCCTGTACCCAGGCAATTAGATTATTTAATTTCTTTTCTGATCAGCTTTTTCTTAGTTTTAGATGTCAGTTGCTTCAGGTCTCACTCTCGTGTTAGAAATGGGGGGAAAAGGCAAGTATTATCTCTTACTTGGAGTAGTTAATTTGAATTTTGTTACGTACTTTTTTTTTTGAAACTTTGTCATTCTGCATATTGGTATGTGTTGTGATGAATAATTCAGGGCCAATGTTACATTTCTTTGTAGTCAGTTACCATTTAGCTCAGGTGAGCTTCCTACAATCATGTGTGGCTAATAGTGTATTTCTGGGATTTATTTTAAAATACCGCAGTATTTCATATTTTTTACTAAATAAATATCTCTAAGTAAATATTTAAGCTCTCATATGTGGCTGTAAAATGGTTTCATTGATTTCATTTGGCAATTAGTGTTTGGAATGCCTTCTACCCATTTCAGCTTCCAAGTATCAGTCTGGAATGGGTTTTAATGCATACACAGCTAGAAATCTTGAGTTTTGAAACGAACTAGTGTTCTAAATGCTTTTATCAAATGTTACTTACCATGTAATATTAAAGTCAAATAATTAAAATCAATTGAGAAATGCAAGGTAATGTTGTAATAGAAATTTGTGCTTTGTGTATTCCTTTAAGAGTTCACGATCCCTATGGCAACAGCTGGAAAGAGCTTTTTCTAATTATGCAAAGTTTAAGGTTTCATTAAAATGGAGGGGGAGAAGAAAGCAGCTCCTAAACTTCTACATTTTGTGGCTTGGAAAGGAAACACAAATCTGTTCTTTGTAGACAGCTTTTTGCTGACTCTTTGTAGCTTTGCTAAGCACTGAAGAGAAATTTTAATATAAGGGTAAGCTTACTGATCTGTACAAGAGTGGAATTGCTAAAATCACTGATACTTTGAGAAAGTTATGCAGCAGTTCAGAGGCTATAAAGGAAACTCATGCAGAATTTCTTCTAAAGTTGGAAAAAGTAAGAGCAATGCATTTCACTGTGATAGTAGTTTCCTTTGCTTTTGAACCGATATGAAATATATTTCTAACATCCAGTGTTGTTTGTAATGGAGTTTTCTCTGGCGAATTTTAAGTTACGCAAACAGCGTCTTTTGTCTCTCATGATAGAAATTGAGATACAAGGAATACATTTTCAAAAAGGCAAGTTACATATGTCATTGAAGAGTTCAAGTAATTAATTGTTAGATTAGTTCTATGAAATGTTACAGTGGGGAGATTTGTTTTATTCTACTATTATGCATATTAATTTTACTATTAGCCCAGGCCCAGGAGCATTTCATAATGCTTCATTCTAAATTCATGGAACTGAAGTGGCATGTTCACAGTAGGTTTTGATGCTCTGGAGTGTTGGTTTGTCTCGTTCCTGAAGGATACAGGCCTGTAGCTCACCTCTCTGGTTGGTGGTATTGGTACTGGCATTTACATTTTATTTGTCTGGAGCCACCAATGCTGCTAAAAAGGGATTGGTCTTGCTGTAGCTGAAACAGTGAAGCAAGTGAGAATATTTCAGAATGTGTTTTAACAGTGTGAAGTTAAATGGCTGAATATTTATTAGCTTGTATTTGTAATAACCTGTGTTGCATTATGACAAATTCAGTGGATTCTGTGGAAGACATGCTCTGCGTTTTGCTTGCTTCCTTCCTTGCATGCTGTCTGTGCCCAGTGTCATTAAGCCCCTCTCATAGGGGCTGAAATTAGTCATGTGTTTTAAACCTATCTAGCTCTCATAGATATAAAGAGCACAGTATGGTCAAAATTCATGCTGCAATATCTTGAAAATTTCTCTGGGTGATTTAGTTGCTTACTGTTGCACACTAAACTGCTGCTATCTATTCTCTCTCTCAGTGAAATGGTTGAAGGTGTATTGGTCAGTGTCATTAAAACTGGGATGAGAGGCCTCATCATCTGCAGACTGGGCCAAGTTCCAAGGAAGCCTGGAATTTTAGATTATTTGATTCCCTTGGTGGCCCAGTCACTGAGGGAACTGCTTTTGTAATACTTGTACCAGGGTACCCTGACAGTGTCAGAATTAAGAATGCAACATTTTATTGGCAGATAACTGACTACTTTGCAGCTTCAACATAGTTTTAAGGCTAAGGTGGAAAGACATTTAAGCTGCACAGTCTTCACAGTCCCATCTAAGTCTGAGGTCTTCTCATGTAGTGACCAGTAGTGATTGCATGTGTGTCTTGACACTAATCAGTAGGCTTTCTGGAAGCCACAGCATTGCAAAATATTTTTAATTGGCTTTTTTCCACATAAGGAATTAACTATACCGCCTCATCTGATATAACTAACCATTCATTTGCAACATGGTGGTAACTTTCATTTCATGGCAAGTGTAGCAGTTTCCATTCCTTATTGGAAAGATGCAGCTTTTTGAAGCGCTGAGGGGAAATCAAGTTTAAAACTCAATCTGAAACCACTCGGTTTTGGCTTTTATTTTTTCCTCGGTTTTATAATGACTGGTGCCAGTAGCAACTCATAGTAGCCCTTTTTGATACCTATATGCTCTTCCATTTGCAAGATTTACTGTTCTCTTGGTCAATATATGGGCATCCTGCATTTATGCACAAGGGCAGAGCAGGATCTGCCAGCTGCAATGACATGGGAGGATATGGAGCTTGACAATTTCTTTGAACGTAGTATATGGTATCAAAAAAGGTTTTCCACTGTCTATATTGGCATAAGAACTTTCGTGCTGTGAAAATAATGTTAGCAGTGGCTTTGATTTTTCTTTTAGAAGTTTGGCATTTTAAAATTTCGGCATTTTAAAATTTCTGTTCCAAATATTTAAATGGGTTCTCTGTGATGTCTAGAGAGGACATGTGTCTGGGCTAGAAAGAAATAAGCTGTACTCAAATGGAACTAAATTCCACTGAAACATGTAGACATCTGCTTAATGGACAGGGATCTGAAGGTCTGCAGAGAAGTGTTGGGACTCAGAGAAGCTACTGATTATGGTTTGTGTAGGGCCCAACAGTAGCAGATAAATACTTGGCACAGGGGTTTGAATTTAATTTGGACTCGGTGCCACAAATTGCATTGAGGCCTATAATTTTTCCTACAGCTCTTCATAGCTTACTCAGCTCCATAGCTTTTATTTCTCTGTGTGTTTTTCCCCCACTTCAATTTCCTAAGTAGGCAGCTGTTAAAGTGAACAGTTTTCTCTGGGTTCTGCAGAGGAGAGAGGATGTATTATGCATGTAAAAGTAGAGAAAAAGTATTTCTATAGTAGTTATTATATATGTTTAGATACCCATTTTTCCTTAATTTAGAATACAATTGCTGATGCAAAAGCACTGTGAAAGCATCACATTAATTAACCTTGTTTTAAGAAAGCATATTTCAAAAAGCAGCTGTGAATCTAAATGGGCTTCAGAGTACTTCTCAATGCACCATCTTCTCAAAGGATATGCAAAAGGGATTTTCAGACTGAATATAAGAGAGTATAGCCAGCATGCTGTGAGATGTGATTATTCCTTCTCTTCAGCACTTGTGAGGGTGTACCTGACATTCTTGAGCCTGTCATGGCAAGAAATGCTGACACACTGGAGCAAGTTCAGCTGGGAAAAGCAGAGAGGCTGAGGAAACTCAGCATGTTTAATGTGGGAAGAGAGGTCTAAAGGTGAGACTTGGGCATAGTCAGAATTACAGGCAAGATGAGGGAGGAATATTTTTCTCAGCTGGCAAACAAAATGTCAAGAGAAGTCATAGATTGCAACAAGGGAAATCCCAGTTGTTGTTAGTAGGGATGATTAAACATTGGAGGAGGTTTTCCAGAAACCTAGTGAAATCTCCATCCTTGGGGTTTTTCAGAATTTGGCTGGCCAAGACCCTGTTTTAAACCCAAAGTTAGTCCTGCTTTGAAAGGTGTTTGGAACTGTGGACCTTCATATGTCCCTTCCAACTTAAATTTTTCAGTAATTCTATGAAGATGGTTTTTATTGGGAGAGTAGTCAAGAGTTGTAGGTCCAAGTTGAGGGAATCAATACTGTTTTATCAGGGATATCAGATCAATACTGTTTTATCAGGGATGCTGTTGGAAGTGCTTTGAGACAGAGTAGTCTTAGATTATATAGTTCGAGTCTGTTCCAGGCTGCATAAATTGAAACTAGTGCTTCCTAGAATATGCTTTTACATGTTTCTTAGAAATGCTTTCGATTTGGTTTTTTTAGGCACTCGCTGCTCTTATGCACCTATTCTAGCTGTAGAATTGGTTTAATATGTAATCCCATAGGAGTATAATAGGAGTGGAATATACAAATGATGCAGTCATACCACTGATCCAGTGCTGGCTGCTAAAATAACATAACACATGGCTTGTAGCTCACTGCTTAAATTCAGCTTTTGGTCTAGCCACACTTGCAGGGTTTGTAATTCAGATTCTTAATTACGGTTCTTGGAAGGCTGGTATAATTTATGTCAGCCTGTTTCATTGTTGTTCTCAGTTTAGCAGTAAAGTCTTTGATTTTAGAATAATGCATTTTCAGACTTTTTGCACAGTAGGACTTTCCGGTCTGCTGGATGTGATACAAGTGAATGTACCCAACATGGTTTGAGCTTAAGCAGTAGCTCATTGCTGCTGAAGTGTAAAGAATAATATAACAAAAAAAAAAAAGGTATTATCTTCTAATAGGTTCATTACTTGAATTTGACCCAGATAAGAGGTGAACAAATGTCATGACCAGAGCAAAAAAGATGGAAGAATTGCAGTGTCTAGGAGCACAGTGGAGGGAGAAGGCAGGATATGTTCTTTCACTGAAACTTTCAGTCGTCTCAGCTTTTCTCATGTGATTTCACCCCAGATCTCTAAGCACTTCATTAGTAAAGGAGCAGGCAAGGTTGACTGTTACTGCTGGACAAGTAACTTGCACTGCAGAGCTCACATCGCATAGTCTACTCATTTGGGAAGAGTCACGTAACAGTCTTATCCTCACAGTGAGTGAGAGTATGATAGTGAGCTTCTTGAGTATGCTTCATAAGTGATCTGGAATTTGTAGCTAAAAAAGCCAAAACCAACTCAAGATGATTCTGTCCTTTTCTGACTAACGCAGCTTCTGCTCTGGACTTGTGCTACAGGAAGCAGCTGACAGATCTAATGCTGGAGCTTCATTGTATGCATCTGGAACAATGAGTGGCCTTTGCCCTTCATTTGAAAAGGTTCATAGAGATTTTGGGCATATATGTTCAGGTTTGGTTTTTTTCTACTTTTTTTCTCCAAAAGAATGTGGCCTAGAAGAGATATTTTGGAATTACTTTCAGGAGTTGAAAATCAGAAAACTTTCAGATGCCTGACTAGCCAGCTTGCATTTGTGTTGAAGCCAGTAGATTTTAGCTAAATATTTTGAAGTATTATTTTCTTTGGGGGGATGAAGGAATTATGAAAGGCCTTAAATACTTTGTTTTGGTAAAACTTAACTATTTTGCTTTAGTCTGTTCACACGAATGTTGTTATTTAATTAATAAAGAACAGAGAAGTTGAGTGATGACCTCACTTTGCTGTGGAATCCTTAATCTGAATGACTATAATTCTCTTTAATTACTTTTTTTATTTTTTCCATGCATAATTTTTTGCCATAAATCATTCTTTTCATTTGGCAGTCTGAATTATGAGTAGGTCATGCTTTTGACACGTTATGATTAGTATCATTGCCATCCTGGACCAATGATTTAAGCTACTTGCTTATTTTTAGCTTATTTTAATTGAGCTGATTGAAATTGTTTGTTCTAGAAATACAAATATATAAAGTGAGTGATTTTTTGCATACAGGACGGGGCACTAAGAGTGAGTTTTGAAAGGAGTATGTGGAAGGTAAAAGGAATACTTGGAGTTATTCTTAAACGTTTTGGTTTTCTTGTGGCTTTTTGTGACAAATGCATTCACTACTTAGTGAATACCAGAAAAAGTGTAATTTGATCATTGAGCCACATTTGGTAAATGCTAGTTTTGTGGGGACAGCCTGTTTTGTCCATAGGGGAGAAGCTCACTGCCAAAACCTAAAAGCTTTCTCTTTTATTTGGTTCTCTGTTCTTCTGCTCCAGAGGACTAAAATACAGATGTGTTACTTGTGGCACTAACAGCATCTGTATTTGTGTTAGCTGCTGTAGCATTTGGTTAATGACTTTTCAAACTTTACTTTTGTTGAAATATGGCTAAATAGCTACTTGCAAAAGTATTTTGATAAATGATTTTGCAAAACCTTTCTCTGACATATGATTAGTGAAGCATTAAAATCTGATGTGATGCTCGCAGCCTGCAGCTCCTTAAAAACTCTGAATACTCTCTCAAGTTCGATGTGTATGAAGTAGAACTATTTGTATTCAGTTGTTTGATGCTTTCTTTAACAGTCCAAAGCTACTTTCAGTTGTTCTGTAAATTATATGTTTTAAAATAAGTGATTAGCAAGTCTTCCCCACGTGATTTATACTGTAGGTAAGGGTGAAAACACTAGCTGAAAGCTCTCTAAGTGTTAAATTTGTGTTCCCTCCATTTGGATTGTAAATGAGAATAAAGTACCTGTCTTGCTAGACATACTTTTAAAAGAAACATGCCAAAAGCTTATTCCTTTGGCACAAAATAATACTCTTTTCCTCTAGGGAAGAAGGCAAACATTGACATTCTGTGAAACAGCTTTTCATCTTCAAACCGTAGACCTGAGAATGAGTTTAACTGACACAGCTCCTACCAGCCTCTGTTGCTCCAGTTGGCAAAGGCATTTGATTGGCAGAGTGATGAACAAGGCTAGGAAACTGGTTAAAATTAACCTAGCCCCCCCCAAAAATGGGATTATTAAATAGACTAAAGTGTGTTCTGAATAAGTAATATAATTTTTTCATCCAAGTACTTGCTCAAGGGAGAAAGGAAAGGTGCCAGCCCTGGTACTAATGGAGAGAAAAGCAGCATCTTACCCTTGAGAGAACCTGGACCTCAGCCTGTGCTATGTGCCTCTTGTCCTAGCCATCATGCCATATCTGGTATGAATCTAATTACATTACACATAGGGATGATTTTTATATTAGTGTTTCATTAGGAGACTTTGATGTATCAGGAGTGACAGTTACACAGTGTAATCTTAATTGACCGGTTAATTAATGACACTGAGTTACGAATACAAGTCAAGCAACTTAAACTTCATTTACATCTTCATTGAAACTTGGTTGAAAGGATTTTTGTAGTAGTGAAGCTGTGGATGTGAATTCAGTGGCTTGAAAAGCAAAAACTTGTGTGGTGAGAACTATATATGACTGCTAGGAGGAAGTTGTGTGTTGTGGCTATACATGACAGTTAGGAAGAAGTAAACCAGCTTGTTCCTTCCTCTTCTAGTGCAGTGCACACAGCTGTGGGTTGTTTGGTGATCCATCTTAATGCTTTGTGCAATGGCTTTCATGTAAATGGGATCACAAATCCTACTACCAGAGCTTCGGACTACACTTGTGTGGCATATAATGCACATTTTGACATACAGATAGCTGTTTATACTGTATAGGAAAGAGCACTGAAGATGATAGGTGAGGGATTTGTTTTGCTCTTGAATCATAGAGTTTGTAACTTGTAATAGCTTACAGACTTGCTCAAAAGACTATTGCTCAAGCTACCCTTGCTGTTTTTTTGCTTTTCTCTAAGCAGATAATCCTTTAAAGCCAGTTTACTGCTCAGGAATTTTTCACTTTTCTTTTGAGTGGTGTTTTGTATAAACCAGGAATTCTTGAAGTAATCTATGAATCACGGTGAAATGCTGCATGAATGTGACTTCAGCAAGCTGAATGGGGTTTTTTTGTGCATGTTTACTAGTGCTCACACAGCCCTTGCTATAAATTTTTGTAAAATGTTAGTGTTCTTCTTTTAAGTGCCTGCTTAGCATATGGAGAGTCAGAGATTCTGACCCTATGACCTGGAAAAATTCTTGTTATTTCACAAGTTAGATTTGCTGCTATATTTTAAAATGAGATCAGCAAAGAGACTGCATTGCTAAGACTGTTTGGAAGATGATACAGTTCAGAAGTGTAGTGTTTTGCCTAGTGCAGTACAAAAGAAAGATGATGAATGAGCTGGAGTATGATAAGAAGAGAGAAATTGTCTCTTTGGTTGCGTTCCAGTGTGTTAAAATCAGTGTGCAGTTCTATTCCTGGTGTTACTGTGGAGTTACTGCATGACGTTAGGCAGGACTTGAGTGATGTGTGTGAGAATGCAAATCATATGGCTAAACTGGGATGTTACTAATTTTTTTACTCTTCTTCTCGGTGCTTTGTATTGGGTTGTTTTTTTGTTGTTTGTGGGTTGCTTTTGGTTTTTTGGTTTTTTTCAGAAGTAATGTTATGTGTGTTTACAGCCTTTACTGAGTTGAGTCAGCATTAATATATAGTTGCTCTGCAGTACATATATCAACTGTTGAACACTACAGATCATTTGTAGAAAAAAATGAAGAATACTTAATTAAAAACAAGATGTTTAAAGTGGGTACTGTTTCTGGAGTTGGGCTGTCATGCTATGACTTCAGAGTATCACAACTATTCATGCTTTATTGAGGCCTTTGATTCAGTTATTGCATTGGTTTGAATTTAGTAGACTATGATGAACAGTATGTAACACGGCTATGAGGGCAAAGACCTAACAGCAATATTAATAGCAATGTTATTGTTCATAGTACCTTTATTGTAGCAGGAAATGAGAATTTTAAATGGGGTTTTTATTGTTGTTATTCTAATATGCCTATTGTCAGAAGCTCATTTTTCAAATTTGGTAATGAGACTTCCTCAAGCTGGAGACCTCTTTTGCTGTGTGAAATGTTTATTGTATCTCATTGGCTGAGTTAGAAACTTAGTAAAATATGTTTCTCTCCGTGGCCTGAGGAAGTTTTGGCTCTGTGCCATGACAACTGCGTTCAAAAACATTAGGATTAGTGTTGCTCTTGCTGCAGTAGTAACAAGCCTTAGAGCAATAGAATAAATGAAGAATGGAGAAATCTCTTGACTTGTTGGCTCTATTCTAGGAACATTACAAAGAAAACAAGATTCATTTAAGTCTTAAAGCAGTGGTGGTAGTTTGCTGCAAATCAGTTTTCCGGACCTGGAATTTTCATAAGCTTCTGCTTATGGCAAAAGTTAGTTTTATATTCTTCATGTTCCCCTAGACCCTTATAGTTATACTTTCATCCTCAGTGAGAGGATTGATCTGTCAACCTTTTAGGCAACCTCTTGCCACTCTTACTGGTAACTTGTATAGGGCTATACTAACACTTTTTGAATTTGTTGCATCTGCTTGTCTGAGCCACAGCTGGAGTTACCTACTTACCTGGTTTAGTCAGATTCAAGAGACTAAAAGGAGACAGGAAAAAAATTAAAAGACCATACTTGGCAAAGGTGAACATCTCCAAATAAGAACATAGATGTTTTGATTTGAGTTTTGAAGAACTGGAGAGAGTGTCAAGGGTGCTGCTAGTCCTGAACTTAAAATGTGTACTGTGTGTCTTTATATAGTCATAAGAACATTTGAGAACTGGGTTTTGTTTGAGTAGGACTTGCAGATTTTGCTTGCTGTAACTTGGTTTGCTGACAGTGGGCATGACTGTCTTTCTGGGCCATGTTGCAGTGGCCAGGTTGTGTCAAAGTGAATCGTTGTCTAGGCTGGGCTTGCACGGCTAAGAATATAGAAATTTAAGTTTAAAAAGTAAAGAAAAGAGACTGGTTCAACAAGATCAGGGAAATGATTAGAAAAAAAACTTCCTCATAAAGCCAGGAAATAGCCTTTACATTATCTGTGCCTAAGAAAGAGATGCATGTATCTTACAGTTCTTTCCCATATATTGTGTTCAGTCAAAGCAGCAAGAAAGCTACATCGTAGTTCTTAAACTATGTGGGGTGAGCTTTTTTGTTTCAGAAAATACCATTTTTGATACTCTAGGTGTGCTATAAGAACATTTTAGGCCAATATTATAAGAAAGCCATTTTCCTCTTAAGGAAAAATGTAATGCAAATATTAGAAAAAAGGACACAGCATATCATGTGAATAAGAAAACAATTAGCATACCTTGTTGCACTGGGATTTTTGTGAATGTTTTTCTTAATGTAATTGTATGCATGCAGCTTGCTATGCAGCCTGACTTCAGCAACATCATGTTATTGTAATTAAGGCATTGCTTAACTGCATCCAGTTCCAATGCATTAAAAGAGTTCCAGTTATCATTGGTTTGGACACCACTGATACAGAATGCTTTAGGTCTGAAGGGGCCTGTAAAAATCATCTAAATGCAAGCCCCCTGCTGTGGGCAGGGAAACCTTTCAGAGGTTCAGGTTGCTCAAAGCTCTGTCTAACCCACAACTTCTCTGGGCAGCCTGCTCCAGTGTCTCACCACCCGCATCACAAAGAATTACTTCCTTATGTCCTATCTAAGTATATGCTCTTCTAGTTTAACATTATTACCTCTTCTTCAGAGGTGTTTGTCTATAGGTATGGGCAATTATGGAGATACTTGGATTCTGGAATGTTCTTCCTAAAATACTCTCGTGTCCCTTGTTACTGATTAGCTTCATTTCTGGCTTACAGTTGTAGGATAATGGAACTTCTTAGCATTTTTTAGGGGTACTTGCTTCAGTATGGCTATGAAACATAGAAATAAGTCTATCAAATACCAAGGTAGTTACAAGCAAATCCGCTGTAAGACTGGGTTACATAATGGAAGCTCTGAGATTTGTAATGCTGTTGTTGGCTTCTGTATTGAATTGCTGAGGTTCAGCTATTTGCCTGGATACAGAGGCTTTCCAGAGCTTCCTGCTGTGAACAGTATAACTCAAAATACATATCAGAAATTGAACTACCTGGCAAGCTGCTAAAACATGGCACAACAGGTCTTGTCTTGTTTATGTTCTCCTATGAATCTTGAAGAAATACAATAATACTGTTAGTGGGAACATATTAAAAGGGCACAAAGTTCACTCAGACTTTCTCCTGTTGGGGAAATGTGGCAACAGGATAATTTTACAATTGACAATTGTAGGTCACTATGCACATATCTTAGCATTTCTTCATCCTTTTGCATTCTTTCATCTTTAAGTTGGTAATATAGTAATGAAATTGAAGATGTAAAATTTTTTTCCCATGGCTAAATCTGAGAGTTATTTTGGTTTCAAACCAGTTGAGTTTGAAGTGTCTCTCTGATACAGTCTTGCAAGTCACTGAGAAGCTGTAGTGTTAACAGTGCTCTTAATAAGCTCTGAATTGAAGTGATGACACTTCTAGGTGTTCTCTTTAGAAGGAGACTAAGGTATGTGAACTAACAAGCTCTTCATAGCTTTGATTTGTGAGAAACTTTGTAGCAATGGTGTAATCAAGGGTGTTCACTAGTGGTTGTATGTTAAGGCATAAACACCTTATTTCACAGAATCAGCTGGCTCCTCAGCATGAAACCCAGCAGTTGTTCTTTACTTGAGGGTTTCTATGTGCGTTTGATTGTCTCTGTGCTTGGTTAAATTCAGTTTCAAACTGTTTCCATCTAAATTTATTTTTCTGAGTCATATTTCTGTCTTCTAAAAGGAAATGGTTTATGTATCATTTTGAATAGAGGTTTATACTGAGGGATCCTGAGATATTCCATGTTGTGTGACCTTTTAAGAACAAAAAGCATCATGCTTTTCCTATGTGCTACCTGCTGTGCAGTGATGTCCCATGGTGGCTCATAAGGTAGTAATCATGTACATCAGTCTCTTGCTGAAAGGTGTGATATCTAGTGTGTGCACTGTCTTGTTTTGGTTTTAAACTGAGAAATCGCTGTCAAAAACTACTGCAAGATGCCTAGCTTGCTATAAGTCATGATTCTCTTTTCATCAGATGTCTGTTTCATTTAGTTGGATTTTTAAACTTTAAGAAGAGTAAACTGAATCTTACCTGTATTCAGTGAAACTGCTAAGGGACTAGTCTCTCTGGAGTTCAGATTGACAGCTCTGAAGCAGTGGGTCATGCTGGACTGTGGTTTTCAGTGGTGGAGCCAGACGTCTGCAAGCTCTGCAGTTCAGGCCTAATTGGAATGTGGTTTCATACTATCAAGAGCCAAGAGGTTTTGAGATGGGCTTCTGTGTACTTAGCCTACAGGGTAGTCCACATTGGCCCAGAGTTAGCTATTGTAGAAGTTCCTGAAGCTATTGAATGAACTTGTCATTCACATCCATTTTATTGCTGCTGTTGGCAGTAGGTTACTGGCAAGTTCCCTGAACATCTACAGCTTTTAGGGGGCAACTTCTTCAAGGAAGACTTTGTTCAGATTTGGAGTGGGCAGATATAAAAACTGGAACTCTAGAAACTGCTCTGAGCAAACTTTTAGAATTGCTCTGTGTGTAATGATTAAAGTCATGACAGCAATGAACAAAGTAACACTTCCAATTTGTTGTTATCCTACTTATTACTGTGATCTCACCCACCATGTACAACAGGCTTTGTATCACAAGCTTAACACTTTTCTGACTCTGAGGCACCATGGACTTTGGCTGTGACTGACTCTTCTTTCTGTTGCAGCTTTTACCAAGCTATCTCCTATTCAACAAGCTAAATAGTAATAAAACAGTGGAAAATGTTTGAAACTTTTGCGGCTAATAATGTTTAGGGAAGTAGATACAGAGAAGGAAAAGCATAGGTGGGAGAGAGGGATAGGAACAGATTATAAAAGTTCCAGTATTTAGTCTTGTGGTGTGTAATAGGCCTAGTGATGCTTACTGGTACTACATTCATAACTCTCATTACAAATCAGAAGAGAGATCATGGGTACCTGACAGTTACTATTGATGCAATGTTCCACAGCAGATGAAAGAGTAAGCAGAGGTATTTGGTATCATCAGAAAGTGTTGCTTTGTTCCTGTGTAATGCCCTGGTCATCTCTCTTGAGTGCTCAGGGCTACAGTCCCTGTATTTCAGGGAGCATATATTGGCATTACAGAAGGTGGTGGGATTTTATTTATTTATTTATTTATTTAATCAAGACAACAGCTCTTGCCTTCCAGGGAGGCTCTTAAAAGGCAGACCTAGCAGTTTGGAGAGGTGAGCCTTATAGGGGGACTTAGGAGTGAAGCTTGCAAATTCATGCAGTGAATGGTGAACTGTACAAATGATGAATACAGAACTGTAACTCACTAAATCCTGCAGCCTTAAAACTGTGTCGCACTCAGTGCTTATAGGACAAGAAGTTAGAAAGAGTCTGAGGAAAATATTTGGTTGGGTTTTTTTTTAATTATCATTTGTAAAGTACAGAGTAGTAAACTTAGGGAATTCTTTGTCATGGGGTATTGGTGGAGCAGGTGATTTCAGTAGGTTAAGAAAAGGAATTTGATGAATGTCATCAACAGGTCTGTAAAGAGAATAGACAGGGTGGCTGCTGTCTAATTTCTTCAGTCACACTGTTGTGTATACAGATAAAATGAGAGGAATGTGCTGCAAAAAGGCTCAGACTTACCTGTTCTTCCTGTATATTGCTTTTTGCTGCCCCTGTTGCAGACAACACTGACCCACTGACCTAAAATAACTCTCTTTCTGGCTCAGTAGGATATTTATGTTCTTAGTGCACATTGTAATCAGAGAATCTGTGAGAGATGATAGCACCTAGTTAGATTTAAACTGTAGACTGTGTAACTGTTTTCTATTTTTTCAATACTTTTTAATAAAGACTGGTCATTGTTTTTCCTGCCTTTCTCTGATGGGCATTTTTTTTGGTCTACAGTTTTTTTTTCTTCCTCCAACTGTCAGAACAGTTGCACTGGAAATGATGCATACTCTTCAAAATAGCAATACCTACATTTGACAGTAGACTCCAGGGAGTTCATAGAGGTTTATCTTTATGAAAGCTTTGTGCTGCAGCCATAGTAGAAACTTGAGGATATAGAAGAGGGGAAAAAAATGTTGGAATACACAGCTTTCTCATTGTTAATCTGCAGAAGAGGCATGGTGCAATCATAATTGGGGATATGAAGGTTACTACTTGCTGCTTGAACTTCCCCTGAATTAATAATGGATTTTTCATTCCTTGAGAAGCTGACAAATGGAAGCAAATACGTAGATGCATAGAAAAGAAGGGAATAAATCTACTTACAGGTAGAGAGATTTGATTACCTGGTTAAGATTTCCATGAAGAATGTTAATACTGGAATCTTAATATAGGCAGAACTTAGAGTTACTGTACAGTTCATTAGTGTAAATGACAAAAATACCCTGACTGAGTAACACAATGCAATTTTTGCTTTGTCCATTTCATTTCTGTGTGACATCCTACAGTTGCCACGAAGCAGATGCTGCAAGACACATACATGAGGTGACAAATATGTTTCATCAAGATAGATTTATAAGATTCTGAGATTTTAGAGTTTCACCAAGTACTGTATTTAAAAAAAAAACAGCATTCAGTAGTCTTGGCTTTCATTTTCACATGTATTTCCAGTGTAACTTAATGGGCTGTGGCCCTAATTTCAGATTCATGTAAATACCCAGTGCATCACTGGTTATTTGATAGTGATTAATTGCACTTTCACTGCATTTATGAGGGAATGCAAATGAAAACAAGCATAACTAGGATTTTCTCCTTGTGACCTTTGCCTTTGAATTCGATGAGATCAGTTTGGTATGGGAAGGTCTAGTATGTTCTCTTCCCCACCAGAAGGTTAACTTGTGTTATAGAGCTTTTGGCAGTTTTGTGAGAACTGTGTGGACAGGAGAGAACATGAGAAGTATTGCGCTCAAACAGTTGGGTGTGCCCTGGAGAATAAACATAGAAAGAATGAAAATGCCCTCTCAGCTGCCTTAAAGGTGTTTTTCTTTCCTCACATCTATTTCATCTCCAGAAAAATGAATTAAAATCCTTTTTGCAAATTTCAGAGCTTTCCAATCCAGATCTTTTGTTAGCCTGCTGTGCAAAAAATACATGTCAAACTGTCAACTCTAACAGTAAAACTTGATAACTGTTGTGATAGATTTTTCTCTAATGAAACCATATTCCTGAGGAATTATTTATTGTGATCTGAGAAACCTCATTTTTATGGTGCTCATATATGAGGTTTGCCAACATGCTGCTGAGCTATGAAAAGGTCAGCTATGCTTTGGTACAAGCCACAGAATGGCTGGCAGTCAAGGAAGGTGGCCTTGTTTTTAATTCTCTAAGGGAAGAAGAAAAAAAATCCAAACCAAATTTATGTAAAATCCATTAATAGAATCCCTTAATGTGTACATTAGCATGACTGACCTAGCAAAAATTAAAATAATTCACAGTCCAACAAAACAAAACCCTATCTTTTTATTTGCTTGACATGAAAAAAAGTACAACCACAACTAACTAATTTTCTGTGAAAAAGAAATTGTATAACTGCTCATAGTTTCCAAGGAAATACCTGATAGATTAAATCTTTTTAAATGTTTTATATGTGCACACTTTTGCTATGGAATCCATTATAGTACATTGTTATTCAGGCCAGGAGTTTCAAAGATATTATAAAATGTGTTAAAGTTTATTTCTGGAAATTGCTATTTGTAATGAATTTGAAGAAAGAAAAAATACCAACTCTTGCATCAAGGTAGGAATTGCTTCCACGTATGGTCACTTAACATAAATTTTCCGTAGCAACAGATTGTTTCTTTGAAACATTGCAGAGTTTACCATTTTTCTCTGATCTTGCTTATCTTTACTTGTTTCATGGGAGTATTTTGGTTTAGTCCAATTCAATAATGTGTTTGGGGAGAACTCTTAGTCATGCTTATTTCCAATTGCATTTTTCCAGTTTTAAGGTCCTGCAATGAAATTGGGTTTATATCCTCCTTTGTGTTCTTGTTTGGATTCAGAACAGTGCAGAGTAGAGATCTGGCAAATAGTTGAAAAGAAATATCACTCTTTAGTAGGTTGAGAGTGAGAGGGAAAGCTGTGATGGACTAAATTTCTTACTTTTGTATTTATTTAGGAGATGGATGGTAGTGAGTGGAGTTTAACTTGTGGTTTTGATAATATTGTTCTTTGAGTAGAGATATACTGTTGAAGCACTGCCGAAATGGTTCAAATTAGCCATGGAAAAGCTGAGTAATATATTAGAACAATTAAATTCTACTAGGAATATTTAATAATCCTGTTTCCATCGTCCAGTTCTCACACTCTTACTTTTAAAGTATGTATTTAAAGCATTAGTGATGTTAGTGTAAGCTTTCATGTTCTGTCATTTCACTTAATGTCTTTTGCAGAAAGAATATGGGACTCTATGGTAGAATGTTCTTGTTTCTATATTTTTCTCTCTTACAAAATTACTCTAAATTTTGCTTTTAAGAAAAGAAGTGTGTGCTCAGGCTGCCTGGTATTTGACTCCCTGTAGCATTCAGAAAGAGTCTGCCATGGTTAGGTGGGGAAGAAGTCAATTTCATTGTTTATTACTGTTTAATTTCTAAATGTCTTTTGTATTGTAATTTCCCAGAGAATCATACAATTTCGATTTTATTATTCTTGGGTTTTTTTTTTTTCTCCTGCTGTTGTGATGACATAGGGAAAACTGTGCAGTCCTTCATGTAGCTCAGAATCCATTTCTTTAAGGAAAGTTGGCCTTACATGCAATGATATCTCTTGATGTTATTTTTTTCTCTCCATTTGCTGGGCACATACCATGGGAGTTCGTAGTCTCATGTTTAACAAGAACATGCAGTTGTACGTGAGGAAGGACTAATAAGTGTGGAAACTGCTATGTAAGAGGTTGGAGAGATAGGTTGCAAGAGAAGAATATGGCATTTATCATCTGATTATTTTTTTACATTCCCCCCCCCCCCCAGCAGTCAGGGTACAAAAATATAGTCCTGACATAATGCTGAGGAAAGTGTTAACACATAAGAATTAAGTATAAACTGGCAATAAGCTTGCAGTGCTTGTTACTGAAACAAGAATGAGGTCCCACTTGGAAGGAAGTATTCTGTGGATAGACTCGTAAGCTTATAATGTGATTACTGGTCTTGTAGACTGGAGATGGTATTTTTGAAAGAAAGCTGAAAGAAATGCTAACAATATTAGTATCCGCCATGCTTTATCATTTGAGCCTTTCAGTGTAAAGAAATCCTCAATGGAAGGTGACCTAAGATTGGCCTTCGGCTCAATTAGCAATGTTGAATGAAACATCAGAATTAGGTCTGGCTGAAAAAAGGGCACATAGAAGGTTGTTTTGATCTTTGTTGGCTTGGTGCTTGGATAGGTGTTTGGTTAAGATATCAGGAAAAGAGTAGCTAAATACATGGGGGAAGGTACTGCTCAAGAAAGTACGGAGTTAGGAGGGGAGAAGACAATTTTCCTTTTTTGCGTTATCCAATGCATAGCTGCGTAGTTTGGGTGAATTGGAGAGCGACTTAGTCCCGCTGAAGGAACCTGAGATAAAGGTAGAAGGGCTGGATGGTTTGGTTTTTTGAGTTTTGCTGGGTTTGGAGTTTTTTTCAGTTATCTTGTAATTGCTTGTCTGTTTCTGCTGCCTTTTGTCACCTCTTGGAGTCATCAAAAGAAATGCAAGAAATCCCTTGGCTGCTAATCTCAACAGGTACTTTAGCAGCCTCTGCCGGGCTTGCACTGCAGCTTGCTGCATCTGCTTTGCTGTCATTGCAGCAGCCTTTTATACACAGTGCCTATAATCTTCACCATTAATGCTGCAAGGAATTGTCCTCTTGTTTCTGCATTCACAGCTTTTTCTTAAGAAACATTTGTAACCATATTTCTAAAATAAACTTCTGGATAAGTTACTTTTATAGCATTTTAGCTATGTGAGTAAAACACAGGTGGGATGAGATGAGATTAAAACTAAGAAAAACGCGAACAATTTACGTATTAGATGTAGCTGAAGTATAAAGGGTTGTATAAGGTTGCATTGAATTGAGTTTGGGGAAGGTGAAGGGCACACTGGTTACTGTGGCAGTGCTCTGCACATTTCCAGAAGCCAATTACTTGAGCTCACTAAGACTGTTTGCAGTGTGGTAGCTGACCACAAGTTGGACTTCAGTCATTATGAGTGCATCATAACTTCAACTGGAATTATTCAATACAGTGGTTGTGTTAATATTTACGCAATTACCTTTGATATTTCTTATGGCACATGCTGTATGTGAACTTGCGGTCAGGAAAGATAAGTAGTGAACAAGAAGTGCAGATAACATTCTAGACTGTCAACTTTGTTTAGATTTTGTCAGGTATAATTATTTCATAAAATCCATTTTGGCACAATTTACTCTGAAGAATACTTGCTCTGTGTTTTGTGAAAAGTCAATGTGATGCTAAGTTAAGGTTTGTATTGAAGAATTGTCTGTGATATGTTGAACATGTGCTCTGTCAGAAGAAAGGAGACTTTAAAAATTATTTATTAGCCAGCAGTTGGTCCAGCATTATAACGGCCTAGTATTTGGCATCTGAATCGTATTTCACATTAAGTCGTCTTTGAATTTTTTAATAAACAAGAGAGGCAGTTTATTTTGTCTCATAGTTCTGAGTGACCTTTGGGAGATGACACATTGTTTACTTTGGTTTCAATAGTTTTCACAGAATACAGCTTCAACAGGAGCTCCATTATGTTCCAATTGCCAGGCCTTTTAAGTTGTCTGGGGATCATGCCAGTAGGCTTTAAAGGAACACAGCTAATTAATTCTTCCGGTTACTTAGTATTTCTGGCATAAATGAGCACTAGGATTCTGTTGTGCATGTCTCTCTTGAACATTAGAAAGTCAAACTGAAGTGTTGGGGTTTTTTTTTTTTAAAAAAGCTAAAACCAGTGTGTAAAGGGATTAGTAAATGGACATTACTACAAAAATAACTTTATATTGTATTGCACTCCAGTATTTAAAGTTATCCTTTGTAATGAAACTGATATTAATGATTTTGGGGAGAACACTTTCTCTGAATCAACATTGCTGGATTTTCCTCCTTCTGATAATGAATTTATTGAATAGATTTTTCTGTTTACTTCTGTAATGCTGTATTGCCTATGTTATGCCCAGGTCTCTGAATGAAATAAAAATGTTGCTGCCAGCAGTTTCCCTTACCTCCTGCTGCTACCCTTTTCTTCTGTGGTCTATTTGCTGGCAGTCTTGGCTGTTCACTCTTCCATTTGTGCCTTTTATTTTCCACTGGTATATATAACTTTATAACAATATCCTGGATGTCCTGCTGCGGCATCCTGAAGTTCCATGGCTGACAGCAGTGCTCCATGTCTGTTCCTTGGGCATGCGTCCCTCAGAGTAGCCTTGAGTTCCTTGAAGCTTTCCTCTAGAAATGGGTATCAAATCCTTTTTGTAGTTTGTTTGCAGCATCAAGAATTGGGGAAGAAACCTTTTAATCTGTCTTTAGCAGAGAGGCCTCATGAGGCCTCATGACCTGCTACTTCAGATACCCCTGAGGTTAATTCAAGTTTAATAACTTCTTTGTATCTTTGTGCTCTGCTATAGGTTTTTCTGTTTTAAGTGTTGATTGGACTGAGACCTTCAGACTCATATGATATAAGTACATTTTCCATATGTTACATTGTCAGTAAAGCCATATTAGTTGCCTGTTTTCATTGTCTATATTTGTGTATGTGTTGTAGTATATTTCTGTGATTGAAGATAGTAGGAGCAGAACCTATTGGATTCATTTTCTCCCATACTACAGTAAATGTGTCCCACCATGTTGACACATACAAAAATTTCATAGTAACTTCAGAAAATTGATAGCGCAGATGTTAATTCTAGCTCTTTCTGCACTATCTACATACATCTTCTTGGTGTTACGCTCCCAAAACTTAAAAGTAGAATAGTGAAATAAAAATTACCGGTTTCCCAAGTTTTACATGCTATCAACAAATAATTGGACTTTGCAAGCATTGGATGATGCCCCATAAGTCATTTTATGCCTCATGAAGATGCAGGAAAGCTTCTCTATAGCAATTCTTTGAATTTTAAGGTGGTCATTACAATGCTTTGGTGTTCTGGAATAATAAATGGAAATTGTGGTCATTGTGTTTTATCAAGACTATAGACAATGAAAAATGAGCTAGAATGCAAAATATTTTATTGAAAGGAGGTAACAGGATCATGATGTGGGACTTTCTCATTGCTTGAAAAAATGGTTTTTGATCCATTCTCTGTGGGGTTTTTAGATGCATTCATCTCCTTCCATGGAGTTTTTGCTGTAACAACTGTGAAGGTGCTTTTTTGCCAATCTGGTATCATTTACACAAAAAGGAAATATAAGTTTTTTAGTACTGTACAGGGAACTTGAGATGGTGATCCTAGAATTTACGGTTCTGATAATAAAAAGTGTATTGTGAGAGGGATTGCTTTAATGTAGGTTAGAGAAATTGGAAAAAAAGATCATAGGAGGATTGAGAAAGGGGTTAACTATTTAGCAGGAAGTTTTATGGACTGTTCAGTACAAGGGGGTGGGAAAATGGCCTTTGCTGCTGAACTAAGATAAACCAGTTTACTTGTTAGAATCCTCTGCTTTTGTGGAATTGCTGTGATCTTGTCAGATTTGAATGTTACTAAGAGAAGTATTGCAGTACAGTTATTGATAATGTGTTTGATTGTTTAATTGCGTAATTTGAATGGGGTTTTTCTTAGGAGTTGCTTAAAAGAAAGTGTAAGATCAATAATGTGTTGTCGCTGCTCAGATTAGTCTTGCATTGTAAACCACTGAAGAAACAACAGGGGTGTGTTTTTAGTGAGGGCACGGATTGAGTAACTTAATTGCTTTACCACTGCCATGGAGACAGAGAATAAAATTCAGAGAGGAGTTTGAATGAGATTTGCTAATTTAAGGGTGAATGTGTGCTGAAGTTGACCACTTTGGGGTTTTTATTTAACCATGTGATCGCATATATTTGTAATATTAGTTGATGTGGAGAAAATACCATTCCGTTGCTTAACACAGATGCATTCTTCCAAGCTCAATTGGTAGAAATTCCTCTCGTTAAAAGCTTGTAGATATCATGTGGTCTGGACAAATAATTCTTATAAATGTGGTTTGGGTGATATAATCTTATTCATAACTCTTCATAATTCCCTTAAAAGGAGAAACAGAACTAGTTGAAGAAACCTGAGTTGTTACAGGGTTATTTCCTTCTAGTCATAGTGTCAGAATATTCAGAAGTATGTTAGGTGAAAACCAAGTATACTATTGCTAGTGAATTCTGAAACTTAGAAACACTGCATTTCTAGGCACAATTTCCTGTCAGCAAACAAAAACAGTGATGGTGAAGGTAAAAGTGTATGTAGATTCAAAAGCTATGAACACTATCTTCCTGTGTTTAATGTGGATTTCTTCATGTTTGTGTTTTAAATAAGTAAAAATGCTGGTTTTAAACCCACTGATTTTAATCCTTTGATAAATCAATTATTTTTTTTAGTGTATTCTATAATGTCAGTATAGCATTATATAGCAGAGATGTGTCTATAAATGAGCAATTTTCAAAGTTATGAGGGCATGAAGGACAGTTAGAGATGTTGCTGGGAAAACAACATAAAATACAGACTTAGATTTCATAAATGGAAAGGGATTTTGTGCATGTGCTTTGAGGTTTTGTGGGGTGGTTTTTTGTTACATCAAAAGTACCTGCTTTCAGTGTCTTAAGGCTTTCCTTTCTCTTCCAGAAAATGCTGGGACAGAAGAGATGAGTACTCCCTTTACTAAGGCCTAAAACTGCCTGTTGAAAAACAATCCTGACCAGGCAATATACGAATGGCCCAAGGAAGCCAGCAAATTGACATTGAGGTTTTACATGACCTGCGACAGAAGTTTCCTGAGGTACCTGAAGGTGTTGTATCCAGATGCATGTTACAGGTCAGTGTCCTGTTAGTGACTGTATGAGTAAGCAGTGTTGTTTATTTTAAGCATTCTGTATGGGTGTCTGCTTTGAAAGCAGATGTTTTTCTTTCTATTTTTCTTCATGAATGAGACAACTATGCACATCTATTTCTTTACGTTGCACAGCAAGCAAAGTGTTAAATTGGCCTCTCTTTTTTTTCCAGGTCTAGTCAGGGGTGGCCCAGAGTAAACCAGCCTCTAATTCAGTATCAGTGTGTGCATGGAGACTACTGTCTCACCAGTCAGTATGCTCATGCCTTTTGGCCATCTCAAGAGACAAAACTGACTGTGGCACAAGGAGAGATGCAAAGACTGCTTGAGTCTAGCGGGGCAATTTAAGGCAATGCTACAAAATACTGCATTTTAAGTTGTTTTTTTTATTGGAGGGTTAGGGCAGATCCAGAAGCAACTTTGCTACCTGGTCCCCATCAGGCTTCAAGGTAATTAGTGGGCCCTTGCCCTTGCCTGCATGCAGATTGGCCCCAATGCTTTCCACTGCCAGCTCCCTTGGCCTGGAGAGCCAGCACTGGTGTCCTTAGGTATACTCTGCAGCAGGGAGCCTGGGAGTGTGCTGTGGGTGCACCCCGGTGTCTGAGTCAGCCTCCATCAGCTGCACCCACTGTGTTAGGCCTCAGTGGGTGTGATGCACTGGTGTGCCTCTGCCCAGTGTTTGCCAGGGTTTTGGCTGCCAGATGGGCTTAATTTGTTTTGCTGTAGCTTTGGAGTTCATGTAGCTAATTAATGGATTTCTCTTGGGCTTAAAAATAACAAAGCATTTTTGTCTGGCTATGCGGTTAGTGCTAAGGCTATGGACTGTATATTCTCAACTTCTACCCACAGCTATCTGTTTTCAGTGCTGCCACTATCAGAATACTTGCCCATATTTTATGTCAACTTCTGCTCTATAACGTCACGTGAGCTACTTGAGCAGATAAATCAATATGCCCATCCAAAACCCAGTCGGGACACCTGAATGCCTGGCATTAACAAATGCTGATAGACTTACTTAACTATGTTGCTTAAACATGTTTGCTGTGCATTTTCCAGAGATTCCAAAGCATCCGTACTGATTGATTTTTATTTTTTTTTCATTATCTAAGATATTCTGCCTTTGAGTACTCTGGATAATAAAACAATTATTTGCATATTCATACTGATCATCAGGATACACAACTTGAGTGGAAAAATGATGGGTCATGGGTTCCCAGAAGATAACTGTCTCTGGACTATGACTAGGACATGCTTGGCTATGATTCAACAGTCTTTATATCATAATTGTTTGTCTTGCTTTTTATATGTATTTTCATTTGTGAAATACATATATGTGTATACTTACATATGTATATGTACTCACACACACATGCATCCAAATAGTGTTCCTGCTCTTGGGAGTAGAAGTGTGACTGACAATTTAACATTCATATTTTCAAGACTTTCTCATGACTCTCCATTCTTACTAGAGTCAAAAGCTGTGAAAAGTGCAGTTCTTAGAGAGAATTGTTTTGATTTACAAGAAGGCAAAGTTCTGCTCAGGCCTCATGAGGATTCAGGCTTTCTCCAACCTCTTCTTTATAATTTAGCTGAAGAGGAAACTGACCCAGATTATAAATTGAGTGTATTTGTTCTCAGGATTGTACACTGCTATTTTTATATTAGTGTTCAGTAGGACTAATCCAATATTTACACTACAAGTACAGTTCTTCAAACACAAGAACTGCTTGCTGAGCAAGGTCAATGGACTTGACAGTGAATGCATCAGTGATCACCTTTTGCATGTAATTTTTCATAAATTTGAAGCTAATTCTTGTCTCTAGGGAGACTCTGCAGTCTTCATAGCATTGAATACAGTGGAAATTTTTTTTTCTAAGAAGAGCCTTAACTGAAGAAAAGATCCTGTACATCCCATACTTTGGCAGATTTGTGGGAGGATGCTTTAGGTTTTGAGAAAGTGTCAGCTTTCCTAAGAAGCTCTTTCAAGAACACTGTAGAGTAATTATCATTCCATGTGTGTAGTATTGTTACACTAATCTGTTACACTAAAAAGCCGCCCTTTTTTGTTGTTAACTGAGAGCTAAGCTTCACCAACAAAATATTGTCATTTCCGTGGTTTTTTGAGATTTTGCGAGCTCTGGTGTCTCTGACTCAACTTCTGGCTTTGCTACTCTGAGATAGTAGGGCTTTTTGGTTTGGGGTTTTTTTTCTGGTTGTTAAAAAAGCTAACCTAACATGACTTTTTTAAACCAGCAAATTTTGTCATTGGACTGGTGGGAAAGATTGAAAAGCAGAATTTGAAAGTTGTGCACAGGTTTGCAATACTGCTGAAACAGTATCTGAATCATGATTTCTGCCACCTTGCAGTTGAGCATAATGGAAGGAATTTCCAATAAAGACAGTAACTATGGTGTAGGGCAAAGGCAAGTACTTGGTCATAATCTGGTATAAGAAATGGTGTGTTGCCTTGCCCCACAATACCTGATGTGCAGGCATCATGTGTCAGGGTGAAGTTATTTTTAAACTAGGAATTATCCAATATCCCAGAATATCCTGCAGTTACTTCAGTCCTCCTCTTTGAATTCTTTTTAGCCAAACACTTAGAGCTTGTTTTTAAATCCAGGTTTATAGCATTATATGCTTATAATGAAAAAATTAAAAATAGAGAGTCTGCAAATGCCTCGAGGTAAATAGCCCACTGTTGAAATGTCTAAACATATATAGCATTCTAAAACCAGAGGACCACCAAAGATCTAACAGGATGAAAATTAAGCCTGCTTAATCTAGGGAGTAAAAAGTTGTGGGCTTGACAGCATTGAATGTTCCTAAAAAGTTTTGTATCCCCCTGTTCCTCCCAACAAGCTTCCTGCATTCAGCTCTCCCATTCTCCTCAAAGGAGTCACTGCAGTGCCTGCAGTCTGTGGACATTGTTCCCTGTTGTTCTATTTTTTGTGTCTGGAGCATTCTGTAATTACCTGCTCTTCAAGTCTACGTCCTCTCCTTGCTTCCTCATTTTCCTCCAACATTCTTATTCTTTCTTTTTTTTTCTTTCTCTTTCAGGGTGCCAACATTTTAAACTCAATTGGGACATGGGCAGAGATAAGATGAGGGGTATTGTTTTGCTGGAATATGCTCAGTTCTGCCATCAACCGGTTCTCTGATCTATAAAGAGCTAGAAGCGGTTGAAACTCTGCCTCTGCCAGCCAGAAGATGCCAGGGGTTCCATGTGCCCCTGTTTCCCCCTTGAGTTCTCCAATTTTCTCATTGACGTCACTGAAATTTTGGAATTGATTGGATGCAGTCTTAAAAAAGAAAAAAATTGTCCAAAGAAATGCATTCAAGCTGAATGTAAGGGCCTTGCAAGCTTGGCCTGTTCCTTTTTGGTTTGGTATTTTTGGCCTTTCTGTTAATAATTTTAATTCACTGAAGTTCATGCAAAATCTGCCTTTAAGATCTTCCTAGCTTGTTTTTATGTGGCATCCTATCTTTTTCCCTTTTCTGGCTCCTTTTTCTCCTTTGCAACAAATACAAGGCTTTTTGTTCTTATCTCTTCTTACCCACTGTTCTGTCTGTGTGTTTCCCTTCTTCACTACTAACTTCCTTTGATTACTTCGTCCCTTTGGTGCTTATTCCAAACTAGAGCCAATATGCATACCTTCAATTTGACCCGTTTTCATATCTCTCCAGACTTTTCTGCAACAATCCTTACATACTACAGTTGCCTTGTTAGCCTTTAGGGAATCCTGTTAATTCAAAAGGTTTATGGGTGGGGTTTTTTTAAGGTTTAAGAACTGCATCTGGCCTGCATGAATACAGTTTTGGTTTTGTGGGTGGAGCTTAGCATTGTCATCCCTCTCCCACTTCTATTTTCTTTTTTTCCTATTGTAAATCTGTAAGGTAGAGACACTCTTGCTATGTCTGTACAACACTGTCACCCCTTATCTTGGCTGAAGGATGAGAAACACTGCTAGTTTAACAAAAATAACTCAATAGAAAGCATGTAGCATGGATTGATTTATCTTGCTTGTGTTGTTATGGAACTGATAATGTTACTACTTAGCATATGCAGTTCTTTTCCTTGATCACTTGCATTTTTTTATCGTAACTGTTTCTATGTGCTGCTTCTGTGTTTCAGTAACATCTGGGCCTGAACAGGTGCTCTTGTGGCTGAAAAGATTAACCTTTATTTCATGGGGGGGCATGGGCAGGAGGTTCTGTAAAAAAAGTGATGTACATAGAGCATAATATTAAGAAATTACGCCACTGGTGCATGTTCACTCTATCCTAAAAGTCCTTATGTAGGAAACTAAACTGGGAAGATCAGAGTACAGTATTACTAAACATATGGAAAAAGAGAAGAGGGATTAGCAGTTTGCTTCCGGTGTGTTCTTAAAAAGCAAATTGGCTGCGTTGCGGTTTCTGTTCTAAGTCATCCTATTACAGGTTTTATAAAGTAACTTCGCACAAATTTAAGTATTTAAAAGCTTTGCAAGCAGTGGTTTAAAATGAAAATAGAAATGTCCCCTGGGTTTTCCATTAATAGTTTCATCTTGCAAAAGAGTAATCCTGCTGCATTTGTATCAACTGAATTTTTATATTTCTTCTGAAATCATGTACAGCTCCCTGGGTCAGCATGTTTCTTCCCTGCATAAGATTCAGTTTTCAGCAGGGAGTAATACATAGCTGGTATTGAAGTGTTTGGGAAAACATTTAAAATAAACATGTCTTTTGATTTTTATTTTCTGCTGAAGTT
>NW_008678133.1:22852-23458 GCF_000695815.1 Acanthisitta chloris | reverse complement strand
TCCTGCTGTCATTTTCTCCCTCAAGCCAGAGGTTTGGTCAATTTCAGATGGTTCTGAAATTGAGAAGGAACAGGAAAACTATTCATCCAAGGTGTATCATACTGTGTAGTGTTAGTTTGCCATGGTCCAGGATCTCCCTGTCATTGCTTCAGCAGCAATGCTGCCCTTGGTGCCAGTGGCTGAGTCGCTGTTCTCAGAATAGTAAGCTTCACATGCAAGTCCGTGAGCGTGTACAGCAGCTATGCTAGCCAGACACCTAAAGCTTTGTTTGATGCTATGTTGTTAATTTTTCACTTATGATTGGATTTATACCTAGCTGTGACAGTATTTTGTCAGTAATGTCAAACTTTCATCTGTCTTTTTATAGAATAACAATAATTTGGATGCCTGTTGTGCAGTTCTCTCTCAGGAGAGCACGAAGTATCTCTACGGTGAAGGAGACCTAAGTTTTTCGGATGATTCTGGAATTCCTGGACTACGAAATCACATGACATCTCTTAATTTGGATTTGCAGTCACAGAATGTCTATCACCATGGAAGAGAAGGAAGTAGAATGAATGGAAGTAGGACTCTAGCTCACAGTGTTAGTGATGGACACCTTCAAAC
>NW_008678133.1:2902-22839 GCF_000695815.1 Acanthisitta chloris | reverse complement strand
AGGAACCACAGACAGCACCTGCGCAGGTTCCACAAGGATTTAATGTCTTTGGAATGGCTAATACAGTTAGTACTTCTAATCCAGGGCAGCATCTTGGATTTCACCTAGGCAGCAAAGGAGTATCTAACTTGTCTCAACAGACACCCAGATTCAACCCTATTATGGTAACTTTAGCCCCAAACATTCAGCCTGGTCGCAATACCCCTACGTCTTTGCACATACATGGTGTACCTCCTCCCGTACTGAACAGTCCACAGGGAAATTCTATCTACATTAGGCCTTACATCACAGCTCCTAGTGGTACCACTCGTCAGACACAGCAGCAGCCAGGCTGGGCATCTCAGTTTAATCCCATGCACCCTCAGCAAGTCTACCAGCCTTCGCAGCCAAGTCCCTGGACTACTATTCCTACATCCAGTACTACGCCACATACCTCATCGCAACACTCAACGCAGCCAAATCAGCAAGGCCACCAGACTTCTCATGTCTATATGCCTATCAGTTCTCCTACTACTCCCCAAGCACCTATGATTCATTCGTCTGGTAGCTCACAATCTTCTGCTCATAGCCAATACAACATTCAGAATATATCCACAGGACCTCGCAAAAACCAAATTGAAATCAAACTTGAACCACCACAAAGAAACAGTACTTCTAAGTTGCGCTCAACTGGCCCTCGCACCTCCACTGCTCCCTCTTCCCTCAACAGCCAGACATTAAGTAGAAGTCAACCCACTGTTTACATATCGGCCAGTCCTCCAAGTACTGATGAAGTGATCACACGCGGTCAGCCCAAGGTCTACATTTCAGCAAATGCCACAGGAGGAGATGATCAACTTGTACGGAACCAGCCCACGCTTTTCATATCAACAAATCCTGGAGTATCTGCTACTTCTAGGAATATGTCTGGTCAAGTAAGCATGGGTCCTGCATTTATTCATCACCATCCACCCAAGAGTCGAGCAGTGGGCAACAGCACCACTGCAACCTCTCCTCGAGTGGTGGTTACGCAGCCTAACACAAAATACACTTTTAAAATTACAGTTTCTCCAAATAAGCCCCCTGCAGTTTCCCCAGGGGTAGTGTCCCCAACTTTTGAACCTACAAACCTTCTAAACCTTCCTGATCACTATGTTGAACCAGAGGGTATCCAGCATCTCACTGACCCTGTTTTAGCACATGTGGATAGGATCAGTGATGCACGGAAATTGAGTATGGGATCTGATGATGCTGCCTACACACAAGGTAATATTCTTAATATAAATAGTAGAGATTTTGACCAGATTGTCAATTCAGTGTGTAGATCACAGAACAGGAAACAGTTGGTAACCTTTGTGATGTTAATACAGTATCTTCAGCTTTAGCATTCCTGAGTGTTTCCTAAATAAAGTGCTTTATAAGCAAATCATATATTTCCTCTTTGTGGTAAGGACATGTAACTGAATATTTGGAGATAATTCTTTGTCTTAAGTAGTTATGTTATCTGTTTAATGAAGTGGAGTCATAGCATCTTCACTTGTATGTTGTTCTGAAAGAAACATCTGTTTGACTTGTCCTGATGATTTAAAAGTTACAAGTCTACTGTTGGATTTTTGAATCAGCTGTGATACTGTCTCCACTGGGTAATGTTCCCATTTTTCTTTCTGCAAGTGTTATTTAAGAAGGAAAAGCAGACTTCAAAAGCAATTAGCGGGACGAAGTGTTGGCCTCCATGTTTGCTACTGTGTGCCTGACAATAAAATGCTTAAAATCTTGATACTTACTTCTGTCACATTTTAAAACATGAGAAGGACACTACACCAAAGAAAGCTGTTTTAGAGGTTCAGTGGTAGTGGGAGGGTAAAATTTGAAATATATGATACAGGAACACAACCTGTTCATCTTTTTTCTTCTGTTTTCATGGGTTTGCATGCTTTTGCTACCAGCTTGATCATTTATTAACCCTCCTATGGATGTTCTGTATAAAGATGTTGAATGAGTCTTAAGATATTCAAGCAGTGTTCAGAATAGGTTGTCAATATAATGTCTTTGACCTCATTGGCCTTCTTTGGACTTGGCAAGCAATTCAGAATTTGAAAAACTGCCTTGGTCCATGACCACGGTAAACATTTTTCAGATGAAATTAGCTGCTTTGTGTGAGTACATACAGTGATCAGAACACTCAAATCCTGGTCTGATCTGGAGTACTATAGTAATGAAGTGAATCAAAAACTGATTATAGCTTGTACACTACTTCTAGACATAATTATCTTTGGTGAGGAGTAGTCAATCCTAACTCAAAATTTTCCAAGGATTGGGTGTGAAAACCAAAAGCTAGTTATCCTAGTCTGTCTTTTACATTCAGTGCATAGTTAAAGAAATTCAGAAAATTATTCATCTGTAGATAAGCAAAAAAAATTGCCTCCCCCAAAATCATACTCCCTTTCCTTACTTTGAAGGGAGATTTGGCTGGCTGTTTTAGTCTGAGTCCTGCAAGACTTTATATACCCAGAAGTTAAGCAATTTAAATCTTGTCCTTAGGCTCTAAATACTCTTCAGGATCATGAACTTGCTTTCCAAGTGTTCTGCATTTTGGGTTCTTGTTGGGGAAGGTGTCCCTTTCTCCCATTTAGGCTTTCTGATGGTACTGATTTCTACCAGGTCTGGCTTTTTATCTCTTGTGCCCTTGGTAGTGCTGGCTACTGTAACCTGTCTTCCTGCACAATCTCTACAGGCTGCAGGTATCAATATTCAGTTTATCAGGCTGAGACACCCTTGATACACAACCTGGAGTTCAGATGCATTGACCTCATACCTGCTGTGGAGCCCAGCTCTTCCTGCAGCCAAGACATAGATGCAGTTTTCAGATGAAGTGTGGGTGGGTTATGTGGGCTGGTACAGCCTTAGGGACCTCAGGGGAACACCATCCTTCTGTCCTTTGCTAGTTTATATAAAGTGTACTGACACTTGTAAAGTGTTTGGGATTTCTGGAATGTGCACTTAATTTCTGCTGCAAGAAATGCAGTATTTATAAATTTTTTGTTAGTAGTTAATCTTTGAGAAATTGAGGAGTCTGTGATCGGCTTACTTGTATGATCTTGGTATCTGAAAGTCATAATTATTGCTTTTAAACTTGGGAGCTTTTAACTTAGTGGTGGGTTTTTTTCTGTTATATACAGAAAGGGATTTGGGTGACTCAGTGCTTTCTGTTATGAGCCTTTATTTTCATCAGCTTCTCCTGTTCTGCCTGAATGCTCCTTATCTTGGCAGGGAGAATTGAAGCAGGCTTGAGGTAGAAGGAATGTGGAAGGTGGAGTGGCTTTGGTGTCAAAGGAAACTTTCTTTACTTTTATTTACTTTCCTTTACATTAATATGCATGGTCCAACCCAGGAGAGCAGATGATGTGTTGGACCTATCTGCAAGTGCTACTGCATGCCATCTGAGAAGCTTTACTTAATTACGGTGTGGGTGGGCACTCCTGTCTCCTTCCATTATGATATTTCTGGGTTTCCTCCCAGGTAGGCTGAGGCAGGTAGCACAAGGCTGCCACAGATCTCTGTCTTGTTTGCTGCCAAACCTGGGGGTGAAAGGCAGTGGGTGCTGGTCAGATAAAGTCAGTGTTGTTACCCTGGAATGATAGGTTATATCTCTGGCCGTGACTTTGTGATGCTAAGGAACTCAGTCACCAGACTTTTCAGAAGTGATTACTAATTGATTTTGAGGGATTTCAGTTTGAGATTCTGCCCACTTGCTTGTGGAAATGTTGGGCACACACATCTGCTATTGAAGTCAGTAAGAATTAATAAAGCTGTGCGAAAGGTAATGTTAGGTGCATGCCCAAAAGGACAGCCAGAAGAGGATATGCATTTTTATGCTGATCTGTTTAGTATCAGTTCTGTGTGTGTACAGGAGTATATGTTCCCATTACTTAGCAGAGATTTCAATTTACAATTAGTTTTATTAATATGCTGTAGTTAGGTGAGATTTCAATATATAATTTCATTTAATATGAAAGTGTTATATGAATGAAAAAAGTGAAATCCTGTTAGAAGCTGAAAATTCTGTGCTCAGGGATGATTTTGTGATATACACTCACTATGCATCTTGAAGTGTGAGGCTTAACAATTATTTAGTAGTTGCTCATTCTGTGTATAGCTTTCCATCTGTGTAATGGGAAGGCATCCCATCAGGAAAATACAGCATTGTGTCATAAAATCCCTTAGTTAAATACTACACAGCTTTGTCTGTCTTGACTTTTTCATATTATTTTCTTTAACATGGGAAGGGAATGATACACAGAGTTATGAGTGAATTATTGGTACCAACTATAAATATATATATATGGATACATCTGCTTAGCAATTCTTGCCACTGTTTTTAATGTAAATCAGTTGATTGATAAACTAGATTAGTATATTAACATTTAGCACAGTTCCTGCTTTGGCTTCTTGGAGCTTTTTTAAATTTTCTAAAATAAAAGCTGCAGGAAACACATTTCTTAAGTTCCTAAGCAGTCCTTGTAGATGCTGAAGGAAAAATACTTGAATAAGATACAGCTGTGCCTCATGCTCCAAGGGGCTTTGAGCCCGTTACATCATGTGATTTAAGAAAAAAATACAGCCTCTATATTTGTCTCTATATTTCAAGCCTCACACCCTCTTTAAAATATTAAGTGAAGAGATTATTGAAAAGGAAGAACGGGAAAAAAAAATCTGTTTGAGCTGCTGAAATTGCATATTAAATGATTGAATGTTGTGCAGCTTCAAATACAGATTTTGAAAACATGCACAAACACAAGTGTCCTGAGTCTTCCATAAACCTACTGCCAAGAGTAATTGCGTTGTCAGAATTTCCCTCCATATCTGGCAAACTGAGAAATTTCAGAAATCCATAGGTCTGTAGAATAGGGTGAAATCATTGCATTCTTAGATTAGTTTTTTTCTTAGAAGCACTTATAATAACAAAAGACATTCTAAATTTAAAATTCAGATTCAAGGAGGCTTTGAGGAAACAGCTATGCTTACATTTCCAAATGTGTATTCAGTGCTCGATTGAGTAGGTCTCTAGGAAAGGAACTTTTGCCCTCCAGACTTCCATGCTCCTGTAGTTGTAATGATACATAGCCTTTGTGTGGAAGATAAGCACTTCGAATGTCGAAGGAAGCAGTGGCATCTGCCAGAGCATTGAAGTGTACTTGCCAGTCTGCTGAATGTGAACATGCAGAAGTTGAGGCAATAGAATGCGCTAATTACCCTGTTTGCACGTATTTGAGGGTTGAACTGCAGTGTTTTCCTGAACGTTTTCAGTTGCTCTGAGCGACACTAGAGGGAGCCGAATACTTCAGTTGTTGCTTTCCATTCATAAATACTTCAGTGGAATATTGGGAGGGGTTTGTCTTCCCTACCCCATTTTTTTCCTGCAGCTGCCAGTATCGTATTTAAGCAGAATTACTAAATTCTGCGTGAAACTCTCCACTTAAAGCAATGTCTAGCCATTTCCTTATCCAAGTTACTTTTAATAGAAGTATAGCATAGCAATATCAAGTGATGATTCTTCTTTAATAACAATGGTGATTTTGCAATGAGTGTTTTTATGGTTAGATTTGAAATTGTAAAATAGTAAAGTAGTTACAAAGCTTCTAGGAGAATAAATGGTATCACTCTCCAGACAATGATGTGAAACCAAAGAGCATGTAATAATGCTGTGGGGATTCGTCAATGCCTTCTACAACTTGTGCAGTTCCATAACAACAGCTACATTTCTAAACAGCAGAAGTGGGAGAACATTGAAATGACAAGTTGTGGGTTTTTTCCCTTTGCAAGAGTAGCTTAAAAGATAAAAAGTGGGGCTGGAGAGTGTGCACACAGGCCAAAGTCATCTAGAGATGCAGTGTTGCTCGTAGTTGTACTCTCGAGTCCGTGCCATGCTGTGCAGCCTTGAGATGCTCTGGTAGTATTCTTCCTTATCTACCACATCCAATGGTGCTGGCTGCCTGCATCCATAGTTTGACAGGTCTGAGGAGTTCTGAGTCCAGTCAGCAGAGCACACCTGTGTTGCTGCAGATCAAGTACCAATAACCGAAGCTTTGAGCTGTTGCATCACCAGTAATACCAAGGTAATGAAAATAGTCTATCTGAAAGTGGAAATAAAGTGTAGAATGAAAAAGGGATTGTACTATCCCTGAAGGAGTAGAGGCAAAGTAGTCTCTCATTTTCTTTCTTTATACTTGCAGCAACATTTGTAACTTTTGGGGTTTGTAAATGGATAAGTTTCTTTCACTGTTTTGAAAGGCTTTTCAAGAGGGGAGATTCTTTGGAGACTACTTACATGAGAATTCCAAGTCTTCAACAAGAATCTTTACCTTGAGATGTCAGTTATTATGTTTTTATATTACATCTGAGCACAGCTGCAGCTTTAACTGTAGTGTGATTCAAAATAAAGGTGCCTGTTTATGCAGACTTTTCTGAATGGAACAAAACCTAGCAGAGCCTTGAGCAGCTTTGTCATACTGGTATCTTGTGAACACATGTGTCTCAAAAGCCTAGGCTGGATCTCAGTAAGGCCTTGTGGTCTGTAACACTGTACAAAAATAGTTTGGCATGGTTCCTACTTTTGAAGAACTTCTGGAAGACAAAATATGATGTGTGAATGAATGAACAAGCAGGAGTTGCAGCAGAAGACAGTTCTGTTTGCCAAAGATGTGGAAAATTGCATCTTTTTGATGTGCTATTTTTTTCTTCTGCTGCTGCTCAGGAAACCTAGGCAACCAAATTTGAGTGCTTCTGATGTTTTGGTACCTGAAGAAATCGTGATGAATTAAACATGATGTTTCAGCTAGAGGTTGGCTTAAAGACTTTGTGGGGCAAATTCAGTATTTTTCAAATACCTTGTTATTGCTAGTTTTTTATAATTTTCATGGTGCTGTATAAGTATCCAATGGTCTGTGAAACTGCTCTCAGTTTATATGAATGGCTAATTTAATGGATGCAGAATGTGCAGAAGTCGAAGTGATTGTTGGGTTTATTTAAAGAAATACTTTTTTATAGCAGGTGATTATTGCTTTGAGCAGTGTGCTTTGAGCTTTTTGGTGATACTCACTAGTAAACCTACCTTTAATGAGATAAACTCATTAAATTGCATGAATTTGTGTCTTCTACTACTTACGTTCTTTATACCTTAAAGAAACTATGGTTTAAATGCCAACTGCATTGTTTCTAAATTAGGTCTCCTCATGCCTTTTGCTTTACAAATAGTAAGCAGTGGTAGGAATTAGAAGCTGAGCTAATGGTTCTGCACTGTAGTTCAGGGATAAAATGATAATCTAGCATCTGTGATGAATATCACTGTTTGCTAGTGGGATTGCTTGTAGGACTTCCTGGTTTAGTTTCATTTGGTGAGTTCTGCTATGACAAGAACACTGGATTGTTTCCATCCGAATAGCAGTAAACGTATGTAGTGCTCCCTATTACCATGTCTACCTGAAATCCTCTCCATGCTACCTATTTTACAGTGGGTAGGCTGAATACAATGCAAAGAAGCATTTGTTGTTGGTTTCTGGTAGTGATTCTTGCAGGTTTTTACAGATTGCAGCTAAGTTTTGCATGGTCATCTACTACGTTGTATGACTTTTTCATTTTATTTGCTTGTCTGTAATTAATTTGTGCTGTTTTCAAAAATAGAGCACTTTCTGTCTTATGGAAGAGATTTTCTTGTGAGGAGAATGGAAAAAGCAGTCTGTAGCAGTGATTTGTCTGTATTTTCCCAAAAGGCTACTAACATGCCTCTTTATCTGATGTTGCCATGTGAAGGATAATGAAGTAGATAAAATGGGACTTTATGTATTGCAGCTTTACTGGTACACCAGAAGGCAAGGATGGAGCGACTTCAACGAGAACTTGAGGTTCAAAAGAAAAAGTTGGATAAACTAAAATCAGAGGTCAATGAAATGGAGAATAATCTAACACGAAGGCGCCTGAAAAGATCGAATTCTGTTTCCCAAATTCCATCAGTAAGTTGAAATGTCTGTAGGCTATAAACCTAAACCACAGGTGTGGTCTGTCACCAGAGGAAGAGTTGTTCATGCATTGACAATGTGCTAGTGGCAGGCAGTATAACTAGAATTAAGCTGCTAAACAGTGTAGTTTAGAGTGAAGACTAAGTATGTGTTACTTAACCACAACCTTGCAGTTCACTAATTGCTTTGTGAAGTATTGCTTTTAAAGGCAGTCACAAAAGGTTTGATGTGGTAGTCCTTTCTAACATTTCAGACTACAACATAATACTCGTAATGCTTTCCACACTCAGTATTTTTTGGTGTCTGTGTGTATACCAATCTCACAGAAACTGATTAATACACCAGTTGTCAGTGCCAGAAGATCAGCCATTGATCTGGTGGACCATTGGCTGTGTCCTGACCACAATCTGGAGTTGTTCCATCAGCTCTGAAGTCTAATGAGAGAAAATTATTCAGTGGGTCTGAAAGCTTTTTGTAAGATTATGCTTGGATTAAAAGGTGGTCATAAGGGAAGATTCTTTTATCTTCATTTCTGAAATAACTAAATGCTGTCTACCTGTGTGTGAATGGTAACTGTTAATAATGAAGTGGGAAAACTTAGTCTAACAGGCAGATTTATTTTTCAGCTGGAAGAAATGCAACAGTTAAGAAGTTGTAACAGACAGCTGCAGATAGACATAGATTGCCTAACCAAAGAGATTGATCTTTTTCAAGCAAGAGGTACAGTATGTCTCAGTACATCAGCAACTGTAGATGTTGATTTTCTTTTCATTTTATTTTGCTGTCTGCATGTATCAAAAGAATCTGTGTTATCAATCATGGCTATATACACTATTTGCAAAGTCATCACATTAGTTTGAATGAAACCATGGAAGTAACTGTCTTTTAAGCCTGTTGTTTTTGTTGGCTTTATGACTTTCCTAGTCATTTCTTGTCATTCCCTTTTCATACTTGGCTCAAAAGAGGGAAATTTGTGATGGCATATATGTAATAAATGTTGGGCAGAAAAATCTGGTTATCCAAGTATCAAAGCAAGAGAGTACGTTTTCTAAACTATACAGCTATAAATATGTGTCCACCTCTCTTTGTCTTCCACTTCTGTCTGTATTCGGCCTCTCAAGTTAGCAAATACAAAGTATAGTTGAAACTTCCAGTGTGCGTTCCTCCTTCCACTTTCCTTGTCTGCAGGGACACAGCCTTTGGTCATGAGGGTGAAATTGAGACAGCTGAGCCAGTTCAAGAGCTGCCAGCAAGAGATCCTTCTCTCTTCCTGCTTCCCTCTCTTGCCACTTAGTGAGCTCTTGCTCTGTATTAGTTTTGTACACCCTTTGCCGATCTGATTCTGCTCAGGAGCCAGGCAAAAACTGTTGCATTGCTGGAAAAGCTTGCTACAGCTGATGTGAGGGAGAGGCATGGGAAGGGAGAGCTGAGATAGTGAGAGGGAAGGAATACTTCCCACTTTGAGCAGCAGTGAGCCGTTAGATCAGTTCAGAGGCGAGCCATGAAAGTTCTCCTTCAGACAGCAGACCTGCAGTTAAGGAGGAAGTAGACAGGTGTACTGAATGTAAATCTGCACTAAAAATCTGACCTCAAGTAGTGTATTTAAATTGTGGCTGATTTTGTATCTGCTTGTTACATGCAGTAAATTGGATTTAGGATTCCCTCTAAGTATTAATTCTAAGCATGTATAGTACACTACATAGTAGGCAGCATAGAGTATAGTTGCAATTTAGGAAAAGTCAGCTAGAATTTACTTATAAAATGGTGTCAAAGAGATAGAAAAGATAAAGGTAAAAGAAGATACCTTTAAGGAGTTTGGTCTGCTGGGTTCTGTCTCTGACTTTATATTGCATGTTTTGAACAATAAGTTTCTTCGAGTGTATTGTTGGCATCACTGGTAGCTCTCTTGGGTCTGTATTGACACAGTGATATAAAAGGTGATAAGTGAATAACAATAGTGTTACAGTTACCTGATATGCTTCCCTACTCAAGTTTATTTTTTTAAACTGCTGCACCTTTTGTTTTTTGTCTTTGTAGGACCACATTTTAATCCCAGTGCTATTCATAATTTTTACGATAATATTGGATTTCTTGGTCCTGTGCCACCAAAACCCAAAGGTATTGTACTGATAGAATTTGGATTTGATGCAAATACCTAGTTTGCATCTGGTTTCAAGTTCTGATTTATGAATCTAATTTAAATGCTGATTATGAAATAGATTGCTTCTAAAGCGTACAAAACTTGCATTTTATTTGTATTGGCAGTAAATATGCTTCTGTTTGCTCTTGTTTCCTCTCTATTCCTACATTCAGGAAAGAGATGAGTTGTTACAGATGGATAATATATTGCAAGATACTTTACATAAATAGAAACAGCCATTTATTTTAATTTTTTTTAAATGAACATGGGATACATTGCTTAGGGATGAGTGAAACTCACTTAGATGACTTCATCGTTGTCTGTGGTGAAAAAGTGGATTTACTTATATGTAACAATAACTTAGTTTGGTTACCCTGACTGGACTTCCTGGCTGCTGTAGAATTTGTATTAACAAATTAGATGAAAGCCTCTTCCAACTACTGTTAAATATAGTTCTAGATAGTTGCAGAGGATAGGAATGCAGCCTGGTAGGGCAGTTGGTATTACTGAATATTAGCCACTCTTATACATTCTGTTTGTCATTGTTGGCACATTACTTATTTTTTCACTCCCCAGGCGTCAGACAAAACAGAATAAATTACCTCTTGTGTGTTACATAAAGTAGAGAGTGAAACTAACTTCTTTACAACAGCATTGTACCTGTTTTATCCTTTGTTATCCCAGCTGCTAGTGAAAATCCTGGGTAAAGTTAGGTCCATATGCAGTCCTGTTAGACACATTTTACAGCTGAAACATGAAGAATTTATAAGGGGATCTGTCAACTATGCTGTTCCCTTTACAGTAACTAAAAACTAACCTACCAAAGAAGAAAATTTAATTTCTGTGACTAGCTGTTAACATTTGCATTGACTCATCTTCTAGGAACTCACGTATTTAAGTGTTTAATTATTTGGTACAATCTGTCTTGAAAATGCAAAATTAACCCTGGCTCATTTGTAAACCTCTGAAATCTCTCTATCCATTCTTTCTTTACATCTTTCTTTTCAAACAAGTCTCACTGCTGTATATTAGTCCATCATTAACTTAAACTCAATTTTAAGCTTCAGTGTAACTATCATGCAGGCTTTGACTCAAGCCAAAATTAACTCTGTTCACAAAAGAATGAAAAAGGATTCTTTTTGCAGTTGTGATCAATACCACTGTACTTCCTGAAGCTCTCACTGTCATTTTGCAGCAGTCACTGTTGGCTAGTTGCTGATGAGATGTTCTCCAGTTGAAATAATGGGTTAAAGGACTTTGCTGCAGTTGCTTAAACTGCAAACCCTTAACTTGAGCAGTCACTCTTCTCTCTTTGCATCTTTCTCATCTCTTTTCTCTTAATTTTTTCTCTTTTAAAATAGTTTAAGGTTGTTGTCTAACACATGCAAAAAGATGCACTTGAATGGTTGGGAGGGTTACTCTGTAGCATGACATACTGGACTGGCTTGAGCTGATACTCGTTCTAGGGTCAAAATGCTAAACATGTCAAAAGGTTACAGAGCACATATTTCTTGTCAGAATTAATTTTAGACTGCTTCATAGACATCAGACTTCTAAATCTTGTGCATATTTCCTGTGCTGATTAATTTCTGAATTTTATCTCCTTTTCATGCAATAGCTTTGAACTGAGGGAAGAAGGGGAAGAAAGCAGAGTGAAGGGATGGGAAACTTGCTTTTTATAGTTTCACCTTGTGCCTTTTGGCTGACTTACAATCAAGCTGTAGTCAAGGGGGTGGTAAAAAGCTGCTTCTGTCACTTGTAATAACTGTGCTGTTCTCAGAGGAACAAGATAGTTCTCAGTTACTGAAAAAAAAAATCAGTAGTCTCAAAATTCTTTCCATGCTGTTCTTGGTTAGTAACTGCTTATCTTATCTCTTGTGTTACAGATCAGAGGTCCATTGTGAAAACACCAAAGACTGTTCCAGACACAGATGAAGATGAGGGAGCTCAGTGGAGTTGTACCGCCTGTACTTTTTTAAACCACCCGGCCTTAAATCGCTGTGAACAGTGTGAAATGCCCAGGCATTTCTGAGCCAACAGGCCCATTATCTTCTGTAAAACCACAGCAAACACACAAGGAATTATCGAGTCACTGGGGGGCAAAAAAAAGCATTTACGCATAGGATTTTGTAAAATTGAAGGTGTGACGAGAAGGTATTTTGCTAATGTTCAGTGTCAGCCCACAGAGCAAGCAATACCTCAGCGTTGTGTCACAGGCAGTTGACATTGATGGGCTGAAGGGTATTCTGCTGAAAGACTCACCAGCTGCCTAAACCATGTACAGTATTACCAGTGTCCCAGTAACACACGTTGTACAGTGCCTGGGTGTTGCCTGTCCTCTGCTCCGCCCCGATGTCACTACTGAATTCTGACTGGGGAAAGGAATAGAGTGCTAGTGTTTTTATTTTCATAGCTTTCAGTGAAACACTACGTGCACAGAGGAGATCTTAAAAGGAACAAGGTTTAAATATTTAAACTGTTTGCTGCCACATAGTGCCTTCGATAAAGGGAAGAACCTCACAAATCAGTGGTACTCATTGCCTTGTCTTCCCTGAAAACATCTCTGTGAAGCCAGAAATCAGTACAATCACGTCTAAAGAGGAAAAGGAAAAACTGCATGCGTTGACTGTACAATACACACAGTGAAATACCCCAAAGCTTTTCCTACTGTACATAGCTCTAGAGCCTGCTTTAAGTGATTTCTTTTCTTCACCTTTATTATTTTCTTGTACTTCTATATGTATAGTGTAATAGTCTTTTTGTTAACTTTTTTTTTCCCTTAAAGTGATTAAGCACGATCATGTCCCTTTTTTTAAGCTTTTATCTGAGAGAAGCAATGCCTTAAAATAAGAGCATTAATAAGAAACTATGCACAAAATAGCTTTCCTCTGCTCGTTCTGTACATTGCGCTTGTAAATGCTGATGATCTGTGAAGACCTGCAGATGCAGCGTGGTAAAAATGCAGGAAAAGTTGGAAGAGTTATGCATATAGTTCACTCTGTACACTGAGTTTTACGGTGGGTGACACAAAAGTAGCATTTTGTCTGGCGTGAGGAAACTTTATACTAGGAAACTTTCAACCCACCAACAGATCAGCAGCCGAGTTAAGCTTGCTTCATCTGCTGGGTACCTTGCAGACTCCTGAAGAGAGATCCGTTGGGGAAGTACATACAGTGCTAAAATCAACAGCAGCAGCATCGTACAGCTTTGTTCAAGGACTTTAAATGCTTTCCTGTTTTGGCAGCCAGTTTCTAAACCTGACTTTGTGGTGAAGTCTCATATTTATAAAAAACAAGGATAGCAATGCTTAGGACAACTGAAACTAAAGGCTGGAAAAGAGAAATCAAACAGACTTGAACACTGAAGCAACCTCAAGCATCTCTTTTATTTTGATGATCTATTTTTTTTAAGGAACATACTCACGTGATCGGGGATGTATGTAACCGAGATCGAGCGAATGGAATTCCAGTCCAATATGCATGAAAGACAGCACACAAAGAATCATGTAGCAGCAGCACTTAGCGTGAGGCTGGAGGGAGTGCTGACCACGTAGCAAGAGACAAAGTAGACTGTCACCCACTGTAAACATCTGCCAGTGGACACTTTTGTTAGGAGTTTTACAAGTGATCTATGTGAATGCACAGAGGCCTTTGTTTTGAAGGCTTTGCATTTTTTTATGTGGGAAAAAATTGTCAATCCCAGGTAATTAGGCAGTAGACCCAAAGCACTTGCATTCGATGCATTTTGTTTATAAAATGAGGCCTTGTTTTTCAGCTTCATCTGCAGTTCTATGTGAAGATTGACAAATCAGTTTTTACCTGTTTATTAATAAAACCTAATTTGGATATCTTGAGTTGATGGTTTTGTGATTTAGCTGGGTAAACTGCCTTTGTAACAGATAAGTTATTTATAAAAATTAAAAAAAAATTATATTCTAATGTTTGCTTTTGTGATTTGTTTGCCTTTTCCGTACTGTGGAGCAACAGAAGACTCAACAGAACAGTAAGCATTAACACTATTAAAAGTAGGCTGCTTTCTTAAGGCCAGGGTTTCTTTTTTGAGCCTTTGTTTTGTGGAACTTTGTGTCTTTCCTGCCATGCATTGTTCTGCTTAATTCTAATTCAGTGAGCCTAAGGAATGTATTTCATAAAGCTGCACTGACAAAATTGTTTCCTAACCAAAGACCCTTATTTTCTTTATATTTCTGACCCAAAAACTTATTCATAAAGCAGTAAGCTAGGCACAGGTCCTTTTCACTTCTTGCTTCAGGGAGTTTTGGTTTTTAAAATACTTTACTAAATCAAAGCGAGGCAATCCCCTTGTCCAGGGTAATAGATGATATGCTTATGCTAATATAAGCACAGTTTAAGGATTAATATGGTTAAACTGTATTTTGGTGCAGTGCCTAGTATAGTGCTGTGAGATGTGGAGTGTTCCTAGGCATGTCTTTCCCATGTGGACCCTGTTTAAGCAGACATTTGGTGTGTGGAGTTAGCTTTCCTGAGACAGTGGTGCCATGTGAACGTCCTTCAGGAGGCATCTGTAAACAGATCTAGCAAAAAACTAACTACAGATTCAGAAAAAAAAAACATTCCTTAATGGATATTATTCAACTGCAGTGCCTTAATCTGCTGTATGAAAAATGGTGTTTGGAGCAGGGCAGGCAACTGCTCCAAAAAGGCAAACTGCTTTAGAAAGCAAACAAACTGCAGTCAGCTGTGGCGTAGATAGAGCATATTTGGGGAAATAGGATGGAATTCTGTTCATCCTATGAAATACATAGTTGATTTTTCCCTGCATTTTTTCAAATGTTTATTTTTTGAAGAAGAAAAACATTTACTTCCTAGCTTCAGCTCTCTATACAGAACCATCCACACACTGAGTGTATCGGGCAGTCTGTTCAGTAACTGATAGTAGGATAAGAGAAATGACATCTCCAGTGTCATCTGTTCCACAGACTTTTACCTTCACTTTCAGGGGGTTTGTGTTTTTCCTGTGTTTCAGGTCGTGCATATCATTAGCACTTCCTTCACGCTGACATGTTACTATAGGGTTTCAATTTCAGCTGTCCTTAAGGGTTTTGACTTGAAGGATGAAGTAGAACCAGATTTCACTGGAGATTTTTTTCCTCATCAAAGATAAAAATAAACATTTGCAGTAAGGTTAAACTTATGAACATCAGTAATTTATTGTGGGTGCTGATATATGACTTGTGTACTGTCTCTGTCAGGGATCTCTGTAACTGTAAGAAAAGTACTTTTTGGCAGGGAGGGAGTACACTTCTTGGCTTTCAGAGATACTCCTGTTTATTTTTTGTGAATGTGTAAGATTATCTCTTGGTCAAGTTTCAGAATTAGGGTAACTTTAGAAATGTAGGCAATGAAATTGAGACCAAGAGCTAGTAACAGGCTGCTGTGTGGTGTCAGCTCTGTGGAACTGACTTCAGTTCACCTTGCCAGCTTTCTAGATAAATTAGAAGAACATTATTCTTCTGCCTTCTCCAATCAGCAGAGCCCAGGAGCACAGTTGTGTGTGGTGCCCTGAAATTCAGATTGTGAGATTCATTTTCTTCAGTCTCAAGCTAATGATCGAGTGGTTTGAAAACTATGTGTTTGGTATTTGTGCCTGTCTGTATATTTGCTTTATTTCTGTGAATGTAGTCTATTTTGTGTTCTTGAAATGTCTACCTTCAGCACATTTTGTCGATGCCCAGGGAGAAAAGTGTCTCTATCAGTACTACATTTCTGCAATCAAATTCCTCTGCCTTGAATGTATGTTGGAGCCTGGACACAATTTAAAGGAAGACTTGGTTAAAGATATAGAACAAATGTTTAACAAAAAAAACCCAAGCAAGCTATTGAAGTCTGTAGAGACTTTGCCCTTTCCAATATGACTTTGGTATTCTAAAATGGAAGTTGCTGCAAAGCAGTTACAGAATCTTTTCAATACAGGTAATTAACTGCATATATAGCTGTTACTTACATATGTAATATGTATGCACAGTAACTCATATTCTAACTTTAGTAAGAAAATTCTTTGACATTTTACCTCTTATTTGTTAAAAATACCCTTATAAATTGAACATAAGTAGTGCAAATTGGCTTTAAACTTTTGATCCCTTTCATTGGTACAGAGTGGAATGATGACAGTGCATTCCTTTTTCAATCCTGGCTGCTTGAATAGCTCTTTAGTTGTTAACTTGGAGGAACAGTCTTTGATTTTATATAGTCCAAAATGCCTTGTGAGGTTCATATTTTGTGTAAACTACTTTAAAATTACTGGAGCATGAGAGAACAGGAAGAGTGAGCATGAAATGTTTGAGGGCTTCAGGCTCTGTGACAAGCTTAAGTGCTATAGGAACAATTGGGAGTGATGAACTTTGCAATCAGATTAAATTCTTACTTTTTTATACAATTCTCTGTTCTTTATTGGTTTTTTCTTCAAGCAGTTTTGTGTGGGTGGCATCTACAGTACAACTTCTCCAATAGTGCCACCTTTAGAGGCAGCACTGGCAGAACTCAGGAAGTGCTTGCTTCTGTCAGACTTTAGACATGTTAATTCCCAGCAGTGTAAGTGGATATAATTCTGCCTTCATCGTGTATGCAGATATCTTTAATATTTAACCAAAATGTAACAACCTTCAGCCACTGCAATGCTGCTGCACGCATGAGTTTAGCTAATTATTTTTCCCAGTGTCCCATTCTCTTCCTTGATTTGATTTGCAGATGCCTGTGTGTAGTTACAGAGGACTTTGAACCAAAATGATTGATTATCTACATGGGTTCAAACTGCTTATTACTTGCAAGTTTATTTAAAATAATAAAACACTACCGTATTGCATGTGAGTGCAGATTTTAAAGCAGAAAAGTGGCATCTCAACTTGGGTACTACTCAAATGAGCAATTTGAAGTCATTGTATTAACCCAGTTCCAGTTCTTAAGTTTGTGCATTATGTTATGGCTTTGAATTCTGTGACCACATTCTTTTTTCACACTGTTTATAGGAGCACAGTGCAATACAATTTTGATGTAGTTGATGTGGTAACAAATGGAGATGATGTATGTTAAGCATTCTTAATATGGTTTTGTCATAGTAGAGAATACCAGACCAGACCACATGCAACCTGTGACTGATCAGCTTTGCCTTAAATTCAGGTTCCTGTTTCAAGTGATTTGAGATCCAAGGGTGAGAAATACAGTGTTGGAGACATCAAGGAAATGGGCTTGTTCTTCATATACACAAGCAAGTGGTGTTGCTTTCCTTGCACTGCTGTAAAATGCAAACTAAAATGTGGCAGACATAAGGCCTCAAAGTTGGAAAGGCTGAAAGTGTTAGTCAGCGCAGCTTGGAACATACTGTCCATGCCTGGCTGTGAAGACTTGTCGTGTGCTTGGTCTGTGGTACCTTAGAAGCCTGTTGGTACAAGTTGAGTGCATTTATCACATCCTGTAGCTGGTCATCAAGGGAAATTCCTTTCTTTGTGGTGGCTGATGGAGTCAGTTGATGTGTTGTGTTCCTGGGCACAATGATTAAATGTGTTTCTACCCCATCATTTATTTGCAGACTTGTGCAGTACAGGTGTAGGAACAGTAAGGTTAGGGAGCAGCAGCAATGGAGTATCCAATTTTTGTGCATTTTGGCAGGGAAGGATGGCTGACTTGTCACGTCCTCATCAGAGGCAGCAAGAGGTGAAGTCTGTGTAGGAGCTACCCAGTCTGTTCAACACAAAACTCATTTCCCATTGCATGAGGGAGAAATGCAGGTGCCACCACTCTGTATTGGCTCGTGTGACAACCATGTCTCTATCACATGCCAAGGTCTCATGCTTGCCATATTTTGTTACATGCCAAGGAAAGGTTCACAGGGTTTTTTGAAGAAAAGGACGGGGAGTGCCTCATCTCACTGGTACACAGCTGCTTACCCTTCCCCACGGCAGGGGAGAGGTGCCTGCATGTGAAGGGTTCTTCTGCCTTCATGGTTTGGGAGTTTGGACATTGACTCCTTGAAATAGACACTTTATAGTCTCAAAAGAAAAGCCAGTACATCGGCAATTCTGGACTACCTTTGTACCATCACACTATGACAGTAAACTCTTAAAAGTGGTATTTTCTAATTAAGGTAGTAAATCTAGAAGTGAGTTCAAAACAGGCTAATGAATATTGATAGATCTCCTAAGGTGCCGCGAAACATGTTTCAGATGGGAGAATGAATGTTTGTTCAGAATGAAAACTTGATTACAGAAATTATCAGCCCTTAAACTTTAAATAATGACTTAGTTTCATAGTGGGTTTGTGTTGATCTAAGATTATAAGCAAAGCAATGTTTGTATGTACATAATTTATCAGCTGATATAAAAATATTTAATTTACAGTCCACTTACTCATGGTAGAAGCTCTGTACTTCATAGCTAGCTGTAAATTGTCAGTTGAGGGCCCTTTTTTTGTTTGTTATTTAGGCTTTTTAATTTATTTTTTGGCATATGATGTTTCATGTGTTGTATCCTGGATAGAACAAACTTGGATGGATGGACTTAATGTTTGGGGTTTTTTTTGCAAAATCTTTTCTCAGTTTTGCTCTTCTTGTTTGCATTAGTTTCATGTTAGTCATATTTCCAGAGTTACTTGCTGAGTGTCTTGCACTATTGTAAGGGAGACTTACTCTCACCCTGTCTGGGTTGCTGCTGTTTGGAAGAACAATGTAGAAGATACTTGGGTGCATTGTGGCCCTTCCTACTACTGTGGTTTATTTGGGGCTCGTGCTGACTGTGAGCCTTTGCACAGCAGTGAAGTGTGAAATGCCACTCAAAAGGAATTTGGACAAAAGTGTCAGAATCATTGAATGGTTTGGGTTGGAAGAGACCTTAAAGGTCATTTAGTTCCATCACCTCTGCCACAGGCAGGGGCACCTTCCCCTAGACAAGAATGCTCAAAGTCCCATCCAGCCTGGCCCTTGGTTTGTCTAAAGGGACCTGTCAGAGAGGACAAGGAAAGCAAATTGGGAAGGTTGTAATAACCACCTTTTGCAGTAAGTGAGACAGCAGCAGGTCTGGTGCTTCCTTTTACCACTCAAGCCAAATTTCCTATGTTTTGTTGCAGCTATCTGGTAGCTACAGTGAGAATCTGGATTAAAACTGGGATGCATATTTGTTTTCTTTCGTGAGCCTTTCTCTTCCCTCTGTGTTATGGGGCCAGAAATCAAATGTAAATATTATCTGAGGAAAGGAAGTACTGTCTTTGACAGGTACCTGACACAATTAGGAAAAGATTGCCATGAGGATTCTTTTCTGCCAGCAAGAATCACTTTCCTGTAGTCAATATCTACAGATTATAGTTGCTGTCAGCAAGAGGATGTTGGATGCTGTCATGGGACATACAGCTTGAAATCAGTGTGGTTTGATGCTATGTCATAGACTTTCAGCACTTTGAAGAAAGTTGCCCAGGTCCTTGTCTATCTGTTCCACAGCAGCAGTATGCCCATTCTTGCTTTTGCAGTGTTTCTTGTGCAATTCCCCTGCAACCGAGAAAGCATCTGGAGGTGCTTGGTACCTCTTTTCATGGCTTCTATCCATGTTCCTGAGTGTTAAGGTTTTGAAGAAGTGGAGCTGTGTACTAGAAGTTCATACTGTGTCGCTGCAACTAAGCTGCTGCTGGGCTTAAATATAAAAAAAAGTAATAAAAAAAAGGCAGCATGACTCTTGGCTTTGGAAACCCTTCATAATCCTTGGCACAGCTGCCCTGTGCATGAGAGAGAAAATGACTTGTTAGTGGTTTTTGAGCTGAAGGACATGACAAAAGCTTTCCCTC
>NW_008678133.1:707-2868 GCF_000695815.1 Acanthisitta chloris | reverse complement strand
TTGATACTTTTAAATTAAATGGCTTAGACTTTTTGAACCCCTAAGGAAACTAAGTGCTATGCTGCCTGGCCACTGTTCATCCCCATGAGCTTCACTTCTGGCCCTGGGATTCTGGATGAAATGAGACTGAACAGCCAGCTACCATGGGCCGGGGCTTGAATTTCCTTTTGTTAATGGACCCTACAGCTGCCCAGATGGATCTCACCAGGGAGTGCGTTTCTGCCAGCCCCACAGTCCTGTCTGTCAAGCTTCACTCTCCAAATATATCCGTAGTTTTGCTCTGAAAAAACAGACTTCACCATTTTTCAAGGCAACGGTAATGTGTTCCAGTTCTCAATGCTTCCTGAAAAAAACAGATTTGGGTGATGGACAGAAATACTTTACTATTCATGTGATTTACAGTTGCACCCAAAGCAACTCTCAGGCATAGCTGTGCCATGTGATGCAGTGCTGAGAAACTCTCCTTCCCACTTTGAGAGCCCAGCTGTGTTCAAAGTGGATATAAATAACATGCAAAGGTATGTCTTACGTAGTTTTGCTGAAAAGTGTATCATCCATCTCCTGATCTATTGCTTCATGTTGGTTTTCATTCTCTTCCACTTAACTTCCTGTCTTTTCATCCTGTTCTTTTCCTAGACCAATCCTTGTACCCTGAGCATGGCTGAACCTATTGATTTTTGATTGCATACAGCGGTTCAGTTCAAGACTTCAATCAGCATCTAGATTACACTTGAGCAACACCCCATGGCAACCATGCTTTTCTCTTGGTTTTGAGGACACTGCTATTAGTCACAGTAGTTCTCCAGGAGGTTGTAGGCTGCTCTGTGGTGATTTCAGCTCAGTATCTTTTAATTTCGCATGTGAAATTCATCTCATGAGACTGAGACAAAATGCATTAGTAATGCTTTGGAGCTTGGATTGCATCACACCCCCCCAGCTGGAAGTGTCCTTGTTACTGGTTTACAGGGCTGTACTCTGTGATGCTCCCATTATCTGTGCAGCTATTAAGGAGTTATGAATCCTGAGTTCTGGCATCAGAATGGCACATCCTCCCTAGGGGTGACAGGGAATGGCTAATCTCAGCATTGCCCATCATTTGGTCACAGCTGCTGTTTTCTGACTAGTGAAGAAGGGCTTCTACTTCTGAGGCCAAAAGGAAGATGTTACTGAGTGGTGATTGAATTCCTTTTCTTTCTAAATTTTGACTGTACGACTCTAGACAAGTCTTAGGAAGGTACACAGTTCATTTCATGTCACAACTGGCTTATGCTGTTACTTCCAACACCTAATTGTTTTTATTTTAATTTAGTTTTAAGTGTAAAAGCATATGAATCCAAACCTGTGAAGACCAATGAATAAAATACACGAGTGAAGAAGCTGTGGATAAGGGCCTGAGATAGGTAGCATAAATTGGATTGCTGAGAGGCTTGTTTTTATTGTTGTTAGTCATCTGTTTGCAACTCCTGTGTGATCCTCTAAAACATCAGCCATCAGTCGTGTTTGACAGGGTTTGCTTTGTGTGGTATTCCCCACCCTGAGACCCTCCTATAGAGTGTTTAGCTACAAAAGTTGCTCCGTACCTGCAGTTTCTGTTGGCTGCCTCTGGTTGGTTTTTATTTGGTGGCTTGAGAGGGTGCCTGCCAGCTGTCAGGACACAGGCACAGTTAGCACTCTCTGCATGTCCTCGAGCAGTAACATGAGCCAGCATGCCTGCTGACCTTTTCCAGATGTGGGGTTTTTTTACCAGCCTCCAGTATCTGGGTCGATGGAGTTTGCTTTTGCTGCCTTTTTAGCCCTTTCCAGTCAGGAGCAGATCAACCTGCTGCAGCATTGAGGGGTTATGCCATGGTATGGGCACAGGCAACTCCCAGACCATGTATCCAAGAAGGCCAATGGCATCCTGGCCTGGATCAGGAACAGTGTGGTCAGCAGGACCAGGGAGGTGATTCTGCCCTGTACTCAGTGCTGGTGAGGCCACACCTTGAGTACTGTGTGCAGTTCTGGGCCCCTCAGTTCAGGAAGGATATTGAGGTGCTGGAGCAGGTCCAGAGAAGAGCAACGAGGCTGGTGAAGGGACTGGAGCACAAGTGCTATGAGGAGAGGCTGAGGGAGCTGGGGTTGTTCAGCCTGGAGAAGAGGAGGTTCAGGGGAGACCTTATCA
>NW_008678133.1:0-553 GCF_000695815.1 Acanthisitta chloris | reverse complement strand
GGTCTGCCTGGGGAGGTGATGGGTTCACCATCCCTGGAGGTTTTCAAGCTGAGACTGGATGTGGCACTTAATGCCATGGTCTAGTGACCATGGTAGGGCTGGACTCGATCTTTGAGGTCTCTTCCAACCTGGTTGATTCTACGATTCTATGATTTCCTTATTCTCTCTTGACTTTCCTGCTAGGGTATTTGGTGGTGCAGGGCTTGATGTAATGCACAGAAGCTGCTGAGTCACCCCTGAGCTGACAAGGTTTTATTGTACTCTTAACCCAGATAGGGTGTCTGGTCCCTGGGCAGGCAGGAGTGAAGCTGCTGTTTTCTGCTTCCTTCAGAATAATGTCAAGGCCAGCCTGGAGGAACCTTTGCCTTCAGCTGTGTGCAGGTCTCGGTGCAGGTTAGCTGCACTTCAGATGCCACATGCTGCAGAGCAGTGTTTGCAGGCTGGGCCACGGCAGCACCCCAGGGGTGTGCCAGCAAAACCCTGGAATGTGCATCCTGGGTTGTGGGTCCTTTTGGGTCTCAGCTCTGTATTGGTGTGATCTAACATAATGTTT
>NW_008678132.1:25338-27552 GCF_000695815.1 Acanthisitta chloris | reverse complement strand
GCGTGGCCTTATTTGGGCGGCGGAGAGTGCGGAGCACGGAGGTACGGACATGGACACGGAAACACACACAGACACAGAAACACACACAGACACAGAAACACATGGCCGGGGCCATGTGCTGCCGCCTGCGCGGGCTGCCCCCTCCCCAGCCTTGGCCCGGCCTGGGAGACAGGGAACGGCACCGAGCTCTCCCTCCTGTCCCGGTACCGGTACTCAGGCTGTAACACCGAGGTCGCTCTCCTATCCCAGGAGACATGGTACGGCAGGAGTGGGGGTAGGATACAGGAGGCAAAGGCAGGAGTGGGATTTGGCCCCCGTTGGTGTGTGTTCCTGCCCGGTGACCATTCCCCATCCGCCTCCAAATTCTGCCTGCTGTGCTCATGTGGATGTCATCACGCCTACGTCCAGCAGAAGCTGTGGAGCTAGTAACTCGGAGCTAGGAAAGTGCTTTGATGAAAGTATATTAAACATCCATATCTGCGGTGGTTCCTCCAAGTAATTGCTCCTCACTTTGAGACAAACCTCAAAATGTTCCCGTTCTAGTACAGAGGTCGAAACACTACCCTGAGATCCTGCTTCTTCAGGGAGTGTTGGCAAGTAGCTCCTTTTAGGTAGCTGCTGTAAAATGTTGCTCAAAGTCTGGTACGCACAGACAGTGAGTGATGTGAAGGAAGGACTCAAGCCCCTGCATGCCTCAGTCACCTGTGCCCAGCTGTGCCCCAGCCCGCGTGCTGTGCTACTGCAGGGCCCACGGAGCGTGTGTTGGGCTGTTCTTGTAGGATTTGTATCCCACGGGGATTACAGGCACACCAGCCCCTGTTCAACAACAGCCTCATTCCCACTGGTGTGTTTCTCAAAGCCTTTACAGGGCACGGGGGCTCCACCTCTCCTGTGTGCCATGTGTGTGCAGTTCTGAGGTGTAAGAGCTTTGCTCTCGGACCATGAACATTGGACATGCTGAAATAACTATTACTCCTCCACAGATCCTGGTCTTTTCTCCCACGGGCCCTGACTTGGGGGAATCCAGAAGTCAGTGGCAAATGGAAACCCTCAGGTGACCCCACCTTGTGCAGGAGCTGCTTTGTGTGCACCTTGTGCAAGGTTCCTTGATGGGAAGGGTGTCAGTTTCTCCTGCCACTGATTCATCACTGAACCGTCCCTTCCTGTAATTCACTGCCACTCCGTTCAGTTGATGGTGTTACATGGAGCAGGGAGAAATGCCAGAACAATGCCAAGAGAGGTGGTTGTTCATTCTGTTTCAGCTGAAGAAGTTGCTGTTGTTTGTATCCTTGTGGGGTTGTCCCTTAGGAGCATTAATAGTGCAGGAGGTCTTGGTAGCTGCAGGACAAACTCAGACCCTGTTATTTCAGAGTAAAAGGAGGATTCCTGCCCCAAAATCTTATGTACAGAAACAGTAGATGGAGAAAACAAATGAAGTAAGGAATAGCACAGTATTATTAGCACAGTGAGCAGTCTTTGCAGTAAAATAATCTGATGTCTCATTTCAGTGGAGCTATAATCACACCTTTTATCAGATTCAGAAGTGACATTTCACTAATTTGGCCGAAAGATTTTAGCTGTGTGTTTTACCAGCCCAGGCACAAAATACGTACAACAGCTCCAGACAGAAATAGTTTGGGGTTTCCTTGTCCCAGTGACTAGTATAGCCCTGATCTGCTGATCTGCTGATGCCCAGAGGTGCTGATCAGCTGCTGAAGAGGTGTTTGCATGGACTGACTGCTGCTTACCCAGAGTACTCCCTCCGTCCTCTTTATGTCGTCATTTGAACTGTTTTGCCAGTAAATTTGGGGAAAAGACTTCACAGGGATGTGTGAACACAGCACTTTAATGCCAAGGATGAACAAGACACTCGGGAAACAAAAGGCCTGTGGGCTCAGGCTGTCAGATATTCACTCAGCCTGTTGCAGAAGCATTTCTTTCCCAGCTGAGCTCACAACACTGTGTCTAGGTATGAGCTCCTTTTTAAGGCTTCATTCCTAATGAGGAGCTCACACGATGTCCTTGCCATCACCTCTCACTGATGTCCTCAGAGAAAGTCCCGTCTGACCTCTCAAACCTCATTAGAGGTGTTGTCTCCTCTCGGCAGAGCCGTTCCCAGCTGCTGTCTGTCAGCAGTTTGTGAGCCAGCTCATCCACGCAGGCTCCTCTCGGCTGGGAAGCCCACACCACTCCCTTTCATGTTGCTCCACGCAG
>NW_008678132.1:19071-25168 GCF_000695815.1 Acanthisitta chloris | reverse complement strand
CCCTCACCCACACTGCCCATCCATCCCACCCTGACCCACAGGGTGAGTGACCCTCACCCACACTGCCCATCCATCCCACCCTGACCCGCAGGGTGAGTGTCCCTCACCCACACTGCCCATCACCCTGACCTGCAGGCTGTGCTGTCACAGAGCTTCCAGCACAGCGAGCTGCTGTCCCTGCGAGTGTTGGGCTCTTTCTGATCCACCCCTTTGTCTGGATCGATGGTGTGCTCGCCGGCTGCGTGGCGGTGCTGGGCAATGTGCTGTAGGCTATTCTCCATGACACCACCCAGCCACGGATGGAGATGGCATTTAGATTTCCTCAGTGAGCAAGAGCTTAGTATCTGGAGCAGAACTGAGAGCTCAGGCCTTACCTCTATCTTGATGAGCAGCAGATTTCCCCCCACGTGTTTCATAAGGCAAGGCAGTACAAAAATAGGACTGAACCCAAGTCACAGTTCAATCAGGCATCAGCCACTCGGATGGTTACAGGAATGCTGAAATGCAATGAAAGGTCTGTCCAGGTTTGGCAGTCAGACCTTAGGCTTTCAGTGCTGGTATCCATTTCCCTCATATCCATTTCCCTAGCCAAAGTACCCAGAAAACTGCACAAATCAACTGTATTGGTGAGAATTAATTACTTTATAATACAGCAACCAGTTCAGAAAAATCTAAGCCACTGCTGTTGTGAGAACAAATAATGCCTTGTCATGATGCCTTTTCACCACCGAAATTCTTCGTCTCGTTTTTATTTGTGACTGTATGTCTGGTGATTGGAATCCAGACCAGAACTCCTGGACACAGAGTGACAAGGTGTCATGTTAAAAATCGTGGGGGGTGTGCAGAACTGTCAGGTTGTTGTGTGATTTGGTATTTATACACCACCAGGTTTCGTGCACAGCTGCTCCTGGTTAGTTTGAAAGGAAGCCACAAGACATGAATCTTTCTTAAATAAGTGTTCCTTTGTGAGTAACAAATGAAGTTCTGCAAATCTCTGTAACATGTTTTTGGCAAATGACACAAGTGCATGGTCAGTACTATGGAAATACTCAGAGCAGCAGAATATAGGGCACTGTGATTTGTGCTGCCATACAGGAGTTCAGGAATCATGAGTCAGATCTCCTCAAACTACGAACCTAGCTTAAAGTTCTGAGCCAAAAGAATGGACCTGGTTCACACACCTTCTGGCTTTTCATCTCTAGCATATGCTCAGATTACATTTCTAGGATCTTCCATGTACCTTGCAGGGCTAATTGGTTTTCCAATACATAAACCAACCGATCACACCATCCTGCAGCTGCCACCAGGCTGACCAGCCTGAGGAAGGCCATGGAAGTTGTCAACACTGACTAAACTAATGCCTGATGCTTGAAGGAATAGCTATTTTATAATTCAGTGGGTTTAAAGCACATTTATTTACATAGACTTCTGACAGCTTGCTGAGCCATGAGTAAAGGCTGAGGTTAGTGTCACTAGTGCTGACTAGACAAAGTGCTGTGCATTTCAGGCAGCCAGTTCTGTTCCTGGAGCTGCACCCAGTGCCAGCTCTGCTGCAGCAATAAGCAAGTGACTTTAAAGCAGGTAGTTTGCAAATAATCATAGAATCTGATCTGAAAAGGACCTCAATAGGTCATTTAGTCTCATTTTGTGTTTAACCAAAATCTCCCCTCCTGCAATTTCAGGCAATTATTTCTATTCACGTTGGCTGTGGATATGAGAGACAGTTGTTCCACTTTTCTTTGCCACCAGCTTCTTGTAGATGAAAATCATTGTGTTTCCCCACCATCTCTTCTGTAAAATTACTTCAGACCACTCAGCCTGTGCTCAGAGGCAGTTTTCTCAGTTTCCAGACATTCATTGCTTTCTCCTGGATTCTACATGAACCTTGTACATTATTTTCCAAGTGCTATGATCAAAACTGGAGACATGACCAGCTCCTGCCTCAGCAGTTCCAAAGGAGCAGAGGACACTCCAGCTTAGACATCTCAGTTTTCACCTTTCTTTTGCAGACCATGGTGCTGCAGAGGCATTTCAGAGCCTGATCCAAAATAACACATCCAATGGAAATGGAAAGGGTTGATTTAGATTAGGTATTGGGAAGGAATTCCTCCTTATGAGGTGCTGAGGCTCTGGCACAGGGTGCCCAGAGCAGCTGTGGCTGCCCCATCCCTGGGAGTGTTCCAGGCCAGGCTGGATGGGGTTGGAGCAGCCTGGGCTGCTGGGAGGTGTCCCTGCCAGGGCAGGGGGTGGAACTGGATGGGCTTTAAGGTCCCTTGCAGCCCAGACTGTTCTAGGACTCTATGAAATTAAGCACAGCTAATAATTCCACCTTGCACTTGTTCCTATTTGACAGTATCTTACAGTTCCAGCTCACCTGGACAGGATTCATTTGAACTCTAATCTTATCTTCTGGAAGTCAGACTCTGCTTGGTCTTGTTTGAAGAGATTAAAAGGATACTCAATGTGGTCCAGGGGGTGAATAAATGAAACCAGAGATTTTTATCTAGAACTGCTGTGATGGGGTTAAACAACTTATTGTAATTCCTGGCAGTAGCTGTAAAGCTGACAATGATGATAAGCCTCAACCAAGGGAAATGGTGTCCTGTAACACAAGCAGAGACCAGTACTTCATACCCAGATCAACATACTGTGATTAATCTCTCAGATGTGCTTATAAATGCTTAGTGTGCAGAATTTTTATCATAATTGAACTGTAGCACTGCTATAAATTTATTTTCTCATTCTTATGATTATTTGATTCTTATTCATCTCCATTTTCCCTCTTGTCATTTGCAGGTGAATGGGAAAAACAGAGGAGCAGATGAAGCAAGTGGGAACTAGAACTTCACCCTGTTGCCAGGTCTGTTATTAACTCAGGTATAAGGTGGAATTAAATGAGAATAATAAGCAGATTTGTAAGAGTATTTTATTAAAGATACTGTAGCAAAGCACAGAGTAAGCTTTAAAGATGATGAAAACTAACCTGGAATGTCTTTTCTGATGCTCTAACTAGACTACAAGTAATTGCTATGTTACAGAACAGTCACAGCCTGTTCTAGATGTCCTGCACTTGGACTGTTGAAGGCCTATCTTTAGGTGATGTGTTAAGCATATCTCCCTCCTCTCCTCTGCTTCATGGCTGTGCTACCCTGAAGGTCCTTCCTGTTCTCTAGGGAAAGGACATCCCATTTTCTGTGCACTATTCACAGCTGTGTTGTGCCTTCTCCCTGCAGAGTCCCTAGTGGGATCTGGCTTTGCCCAGATATTCACTGTCTTCCCTGGGCTCCACAGAGCCACTGGGATAGAAGTGTGAGCATTCCAACCTGCACCCAAGGCTTTGCCAAGGTCTGTATTAATGTTCAGGGCGTTATGTGTTAATAGAGCTGAGACCTTCAACATCTACAGGCTGGAAACTGGGCACTGTCATTAGAGTAAGCAACCACATTCAAAGATATCTGAACATCTTTTCTTGCATTTCTATAGCAACTTTATAAACTCAAAAGAGTAAAGCAAGCACAGACACATGCCCTATACAAGCTGCAATACAGACAACATTGTATACACTTGGTAACACAGTAATGAAAATGATGCCAACTATAAATAAAATTATAGACAGACTCTTCTGGAGATAACAGTTATAGTGAACAATGAAACATCCTCTTATAATCATGAGTAGAATTAGTAAGATGCGTAACTACAGCAGAATATAATCAGATGTTTGGTCTGCTTACATGTCTTAATTTGATCCACTCTTGTCTGGGGGAAGCAAAGGAGAGTAATACTTTTCTAATCCATGCTTGCCCTAATTGGGAACATTTACTGCCTTACTGTTTTTTTGTTAGGTTTTTCCCCCCATTGATTTAGCTGGAAACATTAGGACTCCTAAAATGTTCAGGTGTGAACATGAATGCCTGTGCTCCTCTTCCAGCCAGCTCTGGCAAGGCTTAGGAGCAGAACAAGGTGCACCCTGTGCCCTGGGAAGATTGTTTCACATTTGCTCATCTCCTTGTTGGTAAAAACATTTCACCATTTCCTTCCTCTCCACATACAAGCACTGTGCTCCATGGAAGGTCCTCTTCAGCTTGCAAGTGATGGTCATGGCAGCAGGGGAACCGGGTCAGCTGGATCTCTCACCATCCTGTCCTTCCTCAGGGACCCTCTGTCCTCAGTTAAGACTTTTTTTGTACTTGTACTCTTTTCTTTTCTCTTTTCATACATTTGATAGTTTAGCATTGTACATGAGAATACACTTGTTTGAACTAAAAAATCTAAGCAGTTTGTGACAGCAACTCTAAGAAGCCTCATTTCTGTGCAGCCCTCACACCTGGCATCTGCCTCTTTGGGCTGTCTGCTCCGTGCAAGACTTCAGATTGTTTTTTAACAGGTGTAAGTAATAGTCACAAGCAAGCAAGTTTTGTAAGACAGAGAAGAGTCCAAACCAACTGTTACTGCATGTTCTAATTTGAGTGCTTTGGTGCCTTTTGTGACTGCTGCAGTGTGTCAGAAAAGCAAAGGTGGTGCCAAGTCAGATCTGGCACACGTGGTTCTGAGCTCTTATGAAATCTTTTGCCGACCAGTTGTTCCGCATGTCTTCTTCAAACCTGGTTCTCTCAGTTGTTCAGAAGCTTAGAGGTCCCTATTTCACTACTGCCATGCAGAAAAGAAATGCGAGAAAAACATTAAACGTCAGCAGCCCACCCTGCAGGATTTGCTAGCACGACGTGGTCCCCCCCACCGCTCTGGGCTGTGCTCCAGCACCCACGGGCCACGCTCGGGCACCGCCGCGCCCGGGGCGCTTTGCAAAGCCAGACGCTTCTGTCCTTCATCCCTGCCCCACCAGAACATAGCCTTAAACCATGCCTGATCTTGTGTCAGAAACTGCTGTTTGTTTCTTTCTCCTTTGCCTTCTGTTTACAAAACAGCTAAAGACGTGCGGAAGAGAAACTTCACTTCCCAAACCTCCCAGGAGTTATTTTTGATGCTGTGTTACTTTCCAGCAGTGGTGTATGGCTTGGCTTAGTGGCTGTTCAAGAAATTGCAGGAGTATTATTTCCCCTCAGCCTGGACTTCTCACAGCCTGGAACACCTCCACCCTGGAATACTTCTCACTGCTTCACATTTGCCTCTATTTTTGGTTGTGGGGTTTTTTTTTTTCCTTGCCTAACTCAGAGTTAACTGTTACACATATTTAACTCCCCTCCTCAAGTTCTTATTTTAGGATAAATGCAGATAAATGATACAAATATTCACAATTTCTGTAAGCCTCTTTTGACCAAACTAATTCATGACAAATATGAGCAGCTCAGCATCTGCTGTGAACAGCCCAGAAGCTGGAAACGTGTGGATGCAACTTTTGAAGGCAATCCTCAGGGTGTTTCTTTCCTGGCACACTGACTTCACCTCTGGATACATAAACCACACTCCACAAAACACAGCACTGTCCCACTCGTGGCTAAGTGGCACTCGGTGTTTCCGAGTTGCAGGGAAGGCTTCGAGGCTGCACATGGAGCCGGATTTGTCAGCTCTCTGTATCACTTACCTGCCCGAGCTTCCTCCAGGCCAGCTCAGGGCTGTGTCCTGGCACAGCTCTGGCAGGGAAGCCTCGAGTGGTGCTGCACAGCTGGGTGTGCACTACAGGACAGTGGGGCAGGCCCAGCCTCGGGCCATGTCACACATTTGGTGGGCAAAAAAGGCTTTTGTTCGGTGCCAGGAGGGTGATGTGAGCAGGGGAAGCAGGTCCTGGGCAAAACGCTAGTTTCAAAGTCCTGCTGGCTCTGGCAGCAAGTCCAGCGTGTCCCCCTGGTGCTGCCCTCAGACTCGGGGGGGGGAACGCACTGGGGCTAACAAAGCTCGGGAGGTGCCTCTGCTTTCTGCAAGCTACCAAAGCAGGCAGAGCGGCGTCCTAAGCACAGCCTGCATGTCTCTGCCCCAGCAATGCCAGCGCCCCAACACCGCCAGCTGCAGGCTGTGAGCCCAGAGCTGTGAGCCCTGAGCCCAGAGCCCTGAGCTGTGAGCCCAGAGCCCAGAGCCCTGAGCTGTGAGCCCAGAGCTGTGAGCCCAGAGCCCTGAGCTGTGAGCCCAGAGCCCTGAGCTCTGA
>NW_008678132.1:1053-18843 GCF_000695815.1 Acanthisitta chloris | reverse complement strand
GAGCTGTGAGGCCAGAGCCCTGAGCTATGAGCCCAGAGCTGTAAGCCCAGAGCCCTGAGCCCAGAGCCCAGAGCCGTCAGCCATCAGCCAGTGGGCGTCGTGCTCCGGAGATGGAGCCAGGACGTGGCTGAGCTTGCCGTACCTCATCATGTATTAATAATGCTTTCTTAATGCTTACTGCAGTTATTAGAAGGCTGAAGATTCAGCCAGCTAAGGAGCTCTAGAAAGAAGCCCCAAGGCCCCTCAGCCCACAGGGTCTCCCAGACTCCCTTTAAGATAAGCACCCATTGGGCTTTCCTCACCCTGTGTTCTGCAACGTGAAGGGAACCAAGAAGCAAAGATAAGCACTGTTCAAAATTCGAAGGATATAGCACTTGAGACCTAGTAAACAGGAGCAGTAGCACTCAAAGCCTCTTCTGTACTGATCTGAGTAGCATGGCTGGTCCAATCACACCATATATGCTTTTCACTGAGAAGTCCATAGTTCATCCAGGATCTCAGTCACTCTGGCACAGCCCAAATGACCAGGGAGACAAGTAGATGGGAGATAAAAGATGTGGTGTGTGAAATACACTGAGTTAATGTATATCTGTTCTAAGGGACATCTTTGTTTTGACTCTGTGTAACAAACCAACATAGCCTGTGAGGTCTGTGGAAGGCCACAGACTATTCCTGCTCTCATAGTAGTGCTCTGTTTGAAGTTGGTGTTTCTATTTGGGGTCTAAAGCCATACTGAACTTGATCAAATAAACATTCTCCAAAGGAAACTGCCTTTGAACTGTTTAACTCTTTGCACAGCCAACTAAAGCTGAAAGAACTGTAACAATTACTCTAAGCTCTCGTGTCTTAACTGAGTTATCGTCCAGTTTTTATGTTTCTGTTTGTCAGGACCTCTGTCTTTTCTGGCAGAACTGAGCACGTCAGCAACAGCCAGTAACCTGTGAGTGAAACACAACCCTGGCTGAGAGCAGGAGAGGTGGGGCTCACCCTCAGGCTTCCAGGCACGCAGACTGCAGTGGCCTCTTTTACAGCACATGTAAGTGTACCCAGCCTCTGCTTAATCTCCCTGAGAGCTGTGCAGCGTGGAGATCCAAGCTCCCTCCTGGGCCGTGGCACACGCTAAAGCAATTTCTTCACCTGTTCCAAGGGTTCCTACCCTGTATTTTTCCTACTGCAGTATTGCTGCATCTATTCTTTGCTGAAGGAGGATATTCTAGATTTTGTCTCTTAAAATGTTTCTACTTTGCCTAAGTAATTACGCAGTCCATGGCTAGGAAGCAGAACCTCAGCAGTTTGGTAGCTGGGACTCTCCAGCAGCAGGTGCCAGTGGGAACCCCACGGGCAGGGAGGAAGCAGAGGCACCACCTTTAGCATCCCGAACAAATGCTCTAACGACGGCGTGTGCGAAAGGCAGGAGCGAGACCCATGCCACAAGTCTGGTGCATCTGCTGCCAAAACCAAAAGCAATCTATGGTATTCAGCAAACTCTATTTTTAGCCAGCATATATCTGCATTTCCACAAACTTTCATGTCTCTGGGGCTTTTGCCATGGAGAGAAGGACAATATGTTATTTCTCCCATTCATTTTCAGGGGAGCCAGAAGCAGAAGTCCCTCTGGTGACCATCCCCAATGTAGTGGGATGGTTACCTAAAAAAGGAGAGAACAGGTATTACTGAGTTGTGTAGGTTCAATTGAACATGTCAGAACTATTAAAAAGGCAAGTTCTTAGCTCTAGTCATTGTTTTAAAACAGGGAGAAAGCAAAACTTTCCATTTCAAAAACAGAAGGCAAATAGAAGAGCCAAAAATATGAAATTTTAAAGTAGCAACCTTGTCATTGGGGGGATGGGGGACAAGGGAGGGAGAAAGACTGAGTTTTGCATCTTTCATGTTGGCAATGCTGCTGCAGAGCCCCTGGCAACTGCTGACACTGGTGGCACTTTGCCTCACAGACAAGCTGAGAAGCCAAGGATTTACGACAGTCCTGATTTCCTACAATCCACACAGCTCCCAGGGTTTGGAGGCCTTTAAGGAATGCTCTCTTCTCACTGCCTGTCAGGAGTCCCGGGATGTCTCCAGAGCCACAAGACATACTTATCTACCATCATGCCTTATTTGCAACAAAAATACCCAACCAGTTGAGTCTGAGTGAAAACAATAGCAGCAGCAGGACTTTGTCAGAGGGGGAACTTCGTGACCTCTGAAAGGGCTATTTTGTTTCTCCCACCGAAAAGTCTAGATGCAGCATTGTTTTTGTAGTTGTAGCTGCAGGAAGGTTTACTATGGTTTAAGTAAGCCAGAAGGCACAGGAAAAACCTTTTTATTTTCTCGCAGGAGAGCCAAAGATAGTGAACACAACTGCACCTGGAGGTTCTCAGGGTGAGATGTGCCATGCTGGCTCCACAGAGCAGCCACAGCCTGGCCAGGGCTATCTGCTCATTCCTCACCTCTCAGTTTTGTTATGTTCCCTGGAATACATTAATAGGAACCTTTAAAACATACTTCTAATTACTTCTGCATTGGAAATGTGCATGAATTACTGCAGAGTTTCTCTAAAAACACAATGCTTTGTTTCCCTGTGTCTTAAATTTAAAGGAAGCCACCCACCCTACACAACATTTGAGGGCACAAATCCCCTGACAAAGACCTGGCAGCACTTCCCTGAGGAGCTGGCACTGGCCATTCACACCCACGAGAGGAACATGGGCTGCCTGCTTCAGGCAGAGTATTTATAGCCAGGATGAAGTGACTCCTGAGTCATGGGCTCTGTTGCCCTGTTACAAACTGAGGTTTGCCTTCCTGCATAAAAAAATAAAATCAGTTCATTCCAGAATTGTAGAAGTGACTGTAAAAGTGGCAAAAGACAATTTATACAATGTGCCCTGATTTTTGGCATCTTTTCCCGGCAGAATCTCAGCCTACTCACACATCCCAAGAATACACTGCACAGAAATATTTTAGGGGGTTTTTTTAAGCCGGAGGAAAACACAGAAAACTAGTTTATAGCTGAGAACTAGAGAAATGTCAGCTTTCAAAAACATGTTCCTAATTTCTGGCCTTCAGCAGACTTTATAAAGTCAGATTAGTCATGCTTCTCTTGTGGGCCTTTAAGTCTGTGACAAGCATCAAACCAACAGAATGAGGGAAGTCAGAGTCTTTGATTTTTAACCCTTCCAGATTAAGCAGCACTTAAGAGCCAGCAGCAGGCACACAGGGCAGGAAGGTCCTGCCAGCACCTCGCGCCCTGCGCCCTGGGCACCAGCTGCACTGAGCAGCAGCAGAGCTGCATCTGGGCCCACAGCTGGAGGGCACAAAGGCCAGAGGAAGGTGGGAGCGCTCCTGGTGCTTGGCCAGACAAGGGGCCCAGCTCATTCCTGGCCTGTGGCCAGCCCAACCACACCAGCCCAGGGCGCGGAGCACTGCGCGCCGGGAAGGACCGAGAAAGCTCCAGAGCATATTTGTGGGATGAGCTGAACACAGGAAGGGTTCCAGTTCTCACGAAGAGGGCAGATAGCAGGGATGTGTCTCATTTGTGAGAGACTGGGCTGCCTTTTTCCTTATCAGGAAATGGGAGATGGATGCAGGAGCTCAGATTCCACGAGGATGTTTGGGGGAGACAGAGACCGAGTTAGGCTCGGGACATGCTCGGAGCTCTGGTACAGCTCGTTAGGCAAACAAGCCCCATCCCAGCCACTACTTTCTCCCCTTCTGCCACCCCTTCCATTGTGCCTGCACGAGGTCTGACACAGAGATGGAGAGGGAAGCACAGCAGGGAACTGGTCCAGCCGAAAAGCAGCCCCACGGGGAATCCCAAGGGCCTGTTGCTAGGTGAGTTCACCACGGAGCTGCGCAGACAGGAGCCCTCTGACTACGGGCAGGGGCACAGGGAGCTGAGAGCCGAAGCTAAGGGGCAGGAGGAAGGCACTGCCAGGACCCGAGGTGGCACTGCCTCCAGGAGCAAGTCCGTGTCCTCACCAACAGCCAACACACTCACGATGGTTTGGCACTAGTGTGTGCAAATGCAACAGCGCAGGCAAACTATTCCCTTCTATGACAATGTGCTTTTAATATATTCTCCAGGGCAGGGCATTTTCTGTCTTGAGCTCTGTATAAAAATATGCTGAACTGTATTTTCTCCATCAACTGAAAATATTGAATAGAGAAGTCCCCTAATAAAAGCATAAATTAGAGTTCTGAGATAGTCTAATTATTCAAATCAAAATTCTCCACAGACCTGTTGGGTACTGGCATCATTACACACAAACGCAAAACAAGTCGCCAATAAGCATTACAAGTATGTATATATTAACATCTGAAACAGCTCCTCTCGAACTGAAACAGAAGCTCAGCAGCTTTCATGCTAGTTCAAAGCTCATTCCAGGTTGCCACGAATTCCTGCTTTTTCACTTGCAGTAAATCCTGAGCACTAAGGGCCAGGCTGGCTATATATGAATTGTTTTCAGGGCTGCAGCCCACACCACTGCCACAGCCAGGAACCGACAGAACAGAGAGAGGCCCTCCAAAAACAGCAATAGCAACTCTGGGCATCCAGCAAATCTTTTTTCTTCCTGCCTATGCCATGTGCAATGTGACACTCTTACACCTCCACTCCTAAAGACCCCTAAGTGCTTTCACACTCTGAGGCTCCAGGCAGTGCACTAAGGAGATACAAAGGAACTATGCCATGGTGACTGAGAAGTACAAATCGGAGTAAACAGAACTCTGAATGAAGAATTTTTGCTTCCCTTTCACTGTCTTTCAAGTAACAGCAAAATTGCTAGGATATCATAACTGCAATCTACTTTTTTTCTCCTGTCAGCTCTCATTCCGTCTCCACATTGAGTCATTTTTATCATGGTAGGAGCAAGAAACACCATCATTTCAGTCTCCTGTGGATGTTGTCCCTCTGTGGGGAGAACACTCAGGAGACACCACTCACTGCCTCCATGCCCAGACCTTCTCCCCATTCTCAGCAGCCAAATTCCTCCTGTCACTCCAGGCCTTTACTTTCACAGCCCCATGCTGTTCCTGCATGCTGTTACACCTCACTTTAAACACTCTCCCATCTACTTGCAAGTCAGGCTGACTGGTTTATGCCTTACCACCTCTGAATTGTTCTTCTATACTCCCCAATCACTTCTCAGGCTACTTCAGTCATCCTGGTTTTCTCTGCCCACACACAAGCCAATCCACTCGAGCTCCCCTGCAGTGCAATTCATGCCATTTGTGAGCCTTAGCCTGAACATCGATCCACGTGAACTCCCAGGCATTGGGTTTTGTTTCACCAGAACAGGAAAAAACACGAATCCAAGTTCAGCTGGAAAGGTGTAACGAACTTCCCTTCGAAAGGCTACTACAACACAGCTTATAACTGAGAAACAAAGGTACTCCGGGGCGTTTGTAGAGTCAGCTAGGACACAAACAGCATCAGCCCCAGTTCCCCCGCTCACTTCTGCCGTTGGCAGGTCCTGCTCGCACGAGGAAGTAACTCTGTGAAACGTTTCTGGGCCAAGTTCAGACCAACAGGCTGCAAACACGGACTCCTGGTCCTGAGCAGGAGGCTCCATAAATGCCCCAGCCCTTTGCTGTGCTCGGAAGGATCCCTCGGAGCCATCCCACCCTGGCTCACAGCCCCCGGCGCTGCCAGTGCCACCCGCTCCACAACACCGCTGGGGTTTGCTGCCCCTGCCCTCAGCACTGCCTCCCACCCCTCCAGCGCCAGTGACCCCAGTGCTCCCTCACTGCCCTTGGCTGCTTCGCCCAGTGCAGCCGCCCTGATACTGGGACCGATAACGTGCAGGTCAGAATTGTGTGCAGTGTATTAACCCCCAGCTCTTCCACCACAGCACCTCACTAACGACTTCATCTCTAAGACAATCATTATAGTTAAATAGTTTGTCTTTGGAAGAGTCTTACAATCACCTTAGCAACAACTGCAATGCTAAAAGGTGTGAAAATACCCATCCTGCTTTTTTCCTGAACTCTTCCACAGGGGAACGTGGAATAAATCCTGAGGAGGAAAAGCTCTGAATTATCTGAGATGCTGGACCGCATTCACGCCTGCGCCCTTTGTGGCCCCAGGGCTACTCAGGGCTGGGTTAAGCGGCGTACAAGAAGACAGAGGGTCTGAGCAGCTCCAGCAAGGTGCTCAAGGCCCGAACTGCCCCAGCAGCTGGCTCAGGGCTGGGGGAGTCCTTCTCCATCACTGCAGACACACACACATCTGCTAAGAGAAACACTAATGCACACCAAAAACTGAATAAATGCAAGGCAGCCCAAGCGAATTTTAGTAGTTACAGTGAGGATTCTCAACTATATTGATTTCTCTAAACAGTCTCACACTGAAGCTCGATACTGTATACAACCCCCAAGAAACAACTCCAACAACGACCAGGCTGTGAAAGCCCTGGACCAGCCCCTCAGCTCCGATTCTCAGCCCCACCACTGGCACACGAGATGACAGACTATTTCACTGGGAGGGACCTACAACGACCATCTAGTCCAACTGCCTCGTGCTGAGCCTCTGTGGCTCAGCGGGAAACAGCATCACTACCACCCTCTTTGGTAAGTGAGATCTGCCAGAGAAAGTACTGCTAGATTTTATTTGTTAATCCTTTTCTCCACTATCACACATTAGGATCCTTTCCTCCCCCCATCACAAGTCGTGCACTTAACAAATGTTTCAACAGCTGGTGCCAAGTCAAGCCAGTCATGCTCTTGAAGGGCAAAGAGCCTCACTGAATCAATGTCAGCTGCACCTAGCAGGATTTTTAAATTCAATTAAATCGAGAGACAAGCTACACAGATTAGGGCTCTGCTAGAATCAGAAAGGAATCTAAAAAATATAAAATGGTTTTACATTTATTAAGCAAACTGCAGTCTTTTCTTGTTATATTATTGTCAAGAAACAGAACATTCATAAGGTATCATGAGAACAAGCAGAAAGAACCTAAGGCTCACACGAGCCACACTCCCCATTCCCCTCCCGCCCAGGCAATGGCTGTTTCCACACCCCTCCTGCCTTAACTTCCCCACACAGCAGCAAGGCACAGCTCACAGCCCGGGGACAACAAGCTGTCAGCGCACACGGCCAGGCTGGTTCTAGAAACCCACCACTCCCTCGCACAGCAGGACCAGCAGGGTACGCACACCCACAGAGGAGCAGAGCGTAACAAAGGCCCACAGTACAGTTCTGCTAGGACTGCAGGTGTGGAAAACAATCACTGCTGGGAAGTCCTCGGTTACCCCCCCAGTCAGTAACTGCCTTTCCCTCCGAGCCTGCAAGGTCTCACTAGCGGCAGGGCACCAGGACAGCCAACGCTGCCCCGCGGCACAGCAGCGAGCAAAGCACCACCTCCTGCCATCGCTGGGCCTCGTTCCTTCTGAGATTTAATTTGGGGGTCATCAACAATTATGCTCTTGCACATTAATCACTGTGACCTAAAATTCTCCCATGAAGAAACAACACATGGAAATATTAAAGCACTCATCTTCTGGACATGGATCCGAGAACTGTTTAATAGCAGTCAGTGAAGGGGTAACATTGTGCTTTTAATCTACAGTTTAAAAATTATGATTTGTATATCTACTTAGTAAAACAATAAAATTAAGAACAGAAACTGATATTAGGAAACAGTGAAAATGTAATAATTAAACACATGATGCTTTTCAAAGCTATATACTTAATGAACCTAAATAGACACCTATGGTTAAGAGGGTCTTAAAAAATGATAAAAAAAGATACTTATTTTCAAATTTTTTTTCCTTTTCAATTTTTTTCTACTATACTTATGCTTTGCTTTGGTGTTCTCTCTGCTGCCAGCTTAATGCTTTAACAGTATGTTTATGCTCATGTTCTTTTCAAATGCTTGGCATTATAGTGAGATCTCATATCTTTCCTCAAATTAAACTTTGCTCCACAAACTCCACATGTATACAGGTGAACATCCATGTGCTGCTCCAGTTGCTCATTACTTGGGAATATCTGAAAGCAGACCTGGCATATAGTCTCTCCAGCGGATAAGTGAGATATCATATGCCGTACATGGTCATGTTTTCGGAAGTTTCCTTGATCACAAATGGAACAGACATACCTGGCCATGCCCTTGTGCATATCATTGTGGAGCCGCAACTGGCGCTCTCTTAAGAACTGCTTCCCACATGTCTGACAAACAAACTGTTTCTCCTTGGTGTGAACGGTATAGTGTTCCCGCAAGTGGCAGCGCTGGTAAAATCCCTTCCCGCAGAGATTGCAGAAGTGCTTACGCCTGTGATCCCTCTCGTTCTCTTCCATCATGGAGTTCTTAAACAGATCTTGCTCCAGGCAGCTCGACATATGTTCAACCACTAGGTTTTCGGTTTCAAAGCGCTGGCTGCAATTAGGGCATCGGAAAGGACAGGCAGAATGCTTGTATAACTGTTTCTTTTGAAGGCTGTTCATGGGGAAGTGACTGTCCCTGAAGTCCTCTAGCATCTCTGCAAACATCATGTCCCTTATTTCTGACTGCTCCTCGGGGTTTTCTTCCAAGTCCATTTTCTCCTCAGAGTTTCTGATCCCATTCATGGTCAGGTCCTGGGGTTCTCCACAGGTCTGTGCATGATCCTGTAACTGCTTGCCTTTGACCAGTATTTGACCACACTTGCCACAAGCACATATATTTTCTATGTGTTTGGATAAATAATGAGAGGACAAATCTTCCTCAGTGATTGTTAGCCCACAAAGTTCACAGGGAGCATTCTCCACATCTTCCTGCACTGAAGAAGCTTTCCTGTTAAGGTGCCGTGGGCTTTTCAAACACTTCCTTTCATCCTCATCCATGGACAAACGGGGCTTCAAAGTCTTCCGAGCACTTCTCTTCTCTCTCATCTCCTCCTCGACATAGTATCTGTAAAGTGGCTCTTCCTGCTCATCATCTAGGTCATCGTTGTCAGAGGACTCATTGCAGTCTTTGTCTGTCACCTTAATGATATTAAAATCCTTCAGCTCATCTGTAGGATTGTCCTCTGGTTCCACCTTGATGATGATCCTCTTCCTCTCAGAGGCTCTACTTCCTTCTTCACCTGATGTCTCAGAGGCAACCGTGCTGCTTTTCCTGCTCGTGATGTTTGACACGGGAGACGAAGATTCATCTGCAGCGTGGCTCGAGTCCCCCTTGTACTTCTCTGTTTGCGTGGAGATCATTTTAGAAGCAGAGTCCTTTTCACTAAAGTCTATTTTCTCGGCACTGTAGTACCTGGCGCTTTGGTAGGAATGCCTGTTGGTGCATGTTAACACGTGCTCATCCAGTAGCTTCTCGCAGCTGAAACTGAAGCCGCAGCTGTCACAGGTGAAGCTCCGCCCAAAGCGGCGCGAGTGCGACACGCGCTCCTTCGAGTGGGAGAACTTGGACGTGGTGGTTTTTTTGCAGACATCAAACAGCTGCTCGGGGAAGCTGCTTAGGTGCAAAGCTTCTTCCTCAGGCTCTTTGTTATGGGAGGTGTTCACTGTGGAACTTGGTGGCTCCATGCCCCACCTGTTCACTTCGCTGCCACTTCTAGCAAGTGTGTCTTCATACATCCTCACACCAAATATCATTTTGTTATTCTGGGTGCTAGAAGCAGAAGATGAACATTTTAAGCTAGATGAGTCTGTGTCCTGTATATCTTCTAGACATTCAGGCACATTGTATAGCTGTAAATAGTTCATGGCCCCTTTAAATTGCTCAAAGTTGGCAGGGGCTGTCATAATTTTTCCTAAATACATGAACTGTAAAATAAGATCAAAGCATTCAGCGCTAATCTTCATGTTGCTCAGATTCAGCTGGGCTGTAGTGTGTTGATGGTTCATAAAAAACATCCTAAAATAGGAACTGCAGGCAGCAAGGACTGCTTTATGTGCCTGAAAATAAATGTCATCGATGGCGATGCAGCAGTCGCACAGAAAGCCCCACTCTCTTTGGTTGTTCAGCTGCTGAAGGACATAGTTGCTGTGGCTGGTTCTTGCCATCTTGCACTCTGATTAGAGCCCTGCACAAAGAAGAAGGTATCTGTTAAACCATGAGCACAAAACCCAAACCCTACCTAATCGTAGGGAGGAACTGCCACCTTTTTGCTCTCTAGATCTTCCTATTCTGACGGTTTGTGGTACAACTTCCTGTCTGGAGATCTCTGCCGGTAACTACTTATGAATCCTGATGCCAGTGAAAGCATCTGTAATTCCGTGTGCTCACCACTAGGCTCACAAGACTAGTAAACTCATAAATTTAACCACCACACATGTCAGTGAGAGCTATGCTGCTAGAATATACATCAGCAAATACATCTCAGAGTCCTACAGCCAGGACTGTGAGATAGGAGCTCTGAATGCAGAACTTCAAACACTTCCCGAGGCAGACAGCTGCCAGAGGGCCCCAGGGCAGCACCTCCACGAGGTGAGCTGGCTGACAAACCACTCGCCTCTTCACCTGCAGGCCCAGCGGGCACACACTGCCGCGCACACGGAGACCAGGCCAGGCTCAAACCGCTGCTCCCCTCCCCATCAAAGGAAACGGCAGATGTCAGCGGGGCACCCACACAGCCTGGCCCCACGTCCTGCTCCCCGCGCCGCCAGGCCCCGCAGACCAGGCCTTGCAGCCCCAGACGTGCTCGGGGGCACACAGGGCACTGCAGACCAGGTCCTGCAGCCCCAGGCATGCTTTCAGGCATGGTGGGCAGTGCAGACCAAGCCCTGAGCCCTAGACACGCTCTGGGGCACGGTGGGCAGCGCGGTGGCACATCCCACCCATGGCACCAGGCCCTGCAGCCCCAGACACAATCTGGGGCACACAGGGCACTGCAGACCAGGCACTGCAGCCCCAGATGCGCTCTCGGGCACGGTGGGCAGTGCGGTGGCATGTCCCGCCCGCAGCACCGCGGCAGAGGGTGGCCAGGCGAGCTGCGTGACACCCACGGGGGCTGCAGAGGCAGGAAGTGGTGCACGCTGTGCCTCCAGCTGCTCTCAAAACCGCTCGTTCTGCATGCTGAAATGTAACCGAGACACGTAGATGGGAAACCGGACAAAGAAAAGCTCAGCAATGGAGAACTGAGAGAGCCACCAAGCCAGAGGTGGAGCTACGGCGAAACGAAGCCTCGACACAACTGCAGGGAAAGGTCTGCCAGTGAACGCACCAACTTGTCCTCAAGAGAAAAGAGGAAGAAAGCACACTGGCCTATGTTAACAACATTATCCAGAAGAAATTCATTGTGTACAGCAGGTGTGTGTTTGATTTATAGCCGATAAACCTAGCCAAGGGTGGCCAGATCCAACAGCTAGTCACGACTCACTTCGGAAAACCTTTACTGATACACACAATCTGTTCTAACCGCACAGGGAGAGGGGGTGAGAAAACAAAGGAAGGTATAAAGAATGCCCTCACTGAATGAAAAACCTAAAGCAGTAATGAGCATTCTTAACATTTTAAAACGTCATGGCAAACAATTCGAGTAACTCTAAGAGATGTGTACAAATGAAGCGCACGCTGGCAAACAGCACACAATAAGTGGCATTTTAGCACTCAATGATGGATTGATTTGCAACTATTCTTTCAACTGCCCAAAACATCAATGCAACACACACACAAACGCTCCCTTTTTCTACTCCCCCAACAGCTTACATCTCCTCGAGGGGCGCAACGGTTAGAGAAGCTCAGTCCCTCAAGCAGTGTTGAATTCGCAGGTCACGGGCGTTGCCTGGCTCGTTGCACGGCAAACCCAGCATTACGTCCCTGCTCCTCATTCCATTCCATGCGGGACTGCCAGGAGGAAACGCGCTCACCCCACCCAGCAGCACTCCCCACTGCCCACGCACGCGGCAGCACCTGGGGATCACCCCCAGCACCAGACCCTGCGGGGCAAGAGGAACCCTGAGACTTGAATTGAACCGTGCTGACGGCAAGAATCTGAACAGCAGCTGCTCCTCTCCTCTCCTCTCAGCCCAGCCCTCCACACCCAGCACTCAGCAAGTGCTCCGACACAACAATCCTGGCACGGGTTTGGCCCAGCAGTGCTCCCTGCAAAAATGCAGCTCCTTGCACAGAGTTCATTTCCTGGCTGTCTTAGTAACTTGCAAAGTGCTGGCTTTGGAAGGCAGAGACTTTGAAAAAAATCATGCCTTTTCTACAGAAACTGATTATTGACTAGGTCACTGGGTAACTTCTGATGTTGCTGTGGAAAACAGCAAAGCTCTCAACATCAAGTAATAATAAAAGTGCACTTTATATTCTTGCAAGTGGTAACGTGTTTTGGATTTGAGGTAATCCATTAGATGCGTAAGTGTAATTCAATCTATTGTATCAAGAACAGCAGCTGCATAATGACAAAGAATTTACTTCAACTTGCACATTACAAGAGTGAAAAACAGTAAGAAAATGAGAAGGTGCATTCTGAGGCACCACTGGCCTCTGTGTGAACTGCCAACACAACCAGAAGAGGCTTGGGACAGCGTGTGTGCATCTCCCCATCACCACAAAGGGGCAGGGTTTAAATGTTCTATTTAACTGTGTGTTTTCTGCACTAAAAGTACTCTACCGTGTCCTCCACTAGCCAGCAGCAGTACGAGCAGCAAGCCTATACCAAGAGGTGGTGACGCACTGTCTGCACACACCTGCAGACCAGGGCCTTTCCAAACAGTGGGGACAGTGACAGCACACAAACTCGCCCTTTCTAAATTCCTTCTTCTCTGAAAAAGGTGAAAGATATTTCTCCTTTTGGCACAGGAAGTCCTGCAGAGCTTTCAGCACGTGTGTCCTGACACACGACAACAACCCAGTGGCAATGCCCACCCTAACACCACTCTGGGAACAAAGGCTGAGGTCGCTTGCCCAGGATGGCAAGGTGCTCAGACACGTCCCCAGTACTGCACACAGGGCCCAAACCAGAGTGTTTTGAGGTTGTGCATGTTCATCAACCACTGGCACCTTCCCTCTGGACGCTGCATTAACCTGCTGCCAACCCTTCCCACCACAAGAGCCTGTGATGGGCTTTTTAAAACTTTGATACATTTCAACCAGCAAAGGCTAAACTTTCCTTCTCAATTGTCTGCTTTGGACTGATTTATGTTTCTTCCCCCTTCAAAGAAAAGTTCAGCCAAAACAGTTCCAAAAATGAGGCTAAGAAAAAGCTTTCATCTATGCGGATTATTATTTTTTCTCTTAAAAAAGTTTATCTTCCACAATCTTTGAAGAGACGCCTAATGTGGGAGAAAGCCTTATGTCTTGGCTGTGTGGCGTGGTATAAAAATCTGCCTGAATCTGGCCAAGTTATAAGCTTGAGGCAGAGAAGAAGATAAAAATTATCAGTTTGTTCACACTTAGATTTTTGTTAGCTCCTAAAATCTCATCTTACAGCCTTGCTGAGAACACTTCATCCTCCTGCAGCTCCTTGGTACAGGAGGGCCTGCCTGAGCCATCCCACCCGCAGAGAAACCCCTGTTCTGCACAGAGCTCTGCCATGGTTTGGACTGCAGAGGGGTCAATTCAGACAGAGGGAAGAAATAATTTTATGATGAGGATGGTGAGGCACTGGCACAGCTACGCAGAGAGGTGGTGGGTGCCCCATCCCTGGAAACATTCAAGGCAAGGTTGGATAGGGCTCTGAGCAACCTGGTCTAGTTCCTGTCCCTGCTCACTGTGGAGGGCTGGGCTGGGTGACCTTTAAAGGTCACTTCCAACCCAAAGCACTCCACGACTTGGTGTGCCACCTCCTCGGAGTCCCAAGCCGGCAGCAGAGCTTGCCAGGGGTTCCTCCACACACTGCGCCGGGTGCAGCATCCTCCCTGCTAGCTGCGTGGGGACACGTCTGTTCCAGCTGACAAGAGCCAGGCCAGGAGGGCATGTAGTGAAAATATGGGAAGACTGGGAAAAGTAAGTAGGATGTGACTGAAAACCTCTGGGAAGCTGGAGAGCAGGGAGAGGCAGGCTGGGAGCAGAGTGCTGAGCCAAAAGGAGGGGACTGGGACTAGGAAGCAGCAGTGGGAATTAGAAATGGGTGCAATTAGGGGCTAAATGGTGGAGGGAAGCTGCTGGGAAAAGCCAAGCTGCAGGGACTTGGGCAGAACGGGTAAAAATATAGACATGCTTTTGCTGGGGAATAGGTGGAAAACAGTTACAGCACTCACCCCTTCAGAGTGGGAGCTGAATCCCAAATTCCCAGTTCTGCCACCCCTCTGCCATCAGCAAGTATGCCAGGCCTGCAGACAAACTCCTTCCCATCGAGAGCAAGCTCCCAGAAAACTGTACCTATCATTAGTTTGATACTTTAATTGCTAGGACAGCAGAGATCTGCATTTATCATCCATGTGGGTGGTTCAGCACTGCAAACTATTTTTGAAGTTTGCTTTGGCAAAAAACTCAGGAGATAAATTTAAAACAGGACTTCTTACAGAAAACCCAAGGTCTCAAAGTTAAGTGTAGAGACAAGTAATTAATGCAGGATTAATTCAGCTGCCGCTGTACACATGTATATATCACAGTACAGTCTTCCAGCCCTCTTAGCAAAGGTTCCCTTCCTTACACAGCTCATCCTCTGGATCTGTCCAGACCTGGATTTGAGCAGCAACAAGACAAGGTCCCCACTCGGTTGGAGGATGTGCAGCGAACGAGAGCAGGGGACAAAAAGTAGAACCTCACAGCCATGAATGCTGCCTTGGACATCATCATCCCAGTAGTGCCGGGACAAGTCATTTCAACCTTTCCGGTGTTTTGGTGTTTGCAATAAGTCTGGCTCGCACTTTTTGGTTGTGCAGTTTATTCACACAGGGAAACATCACTGGCAGCAGCTGAGGCCAGCAGGAGCTATCTTCTGCATGTATTAAACGCTGAGTGTCTTGGGAAATTAAACCTCCACACAGGCAAGTTTGTCAATCCGAAATTTGTAAGTATTTCTGATCCTCTCCAATTCTTCCGATGGAAAGAGAGGACAAACACCAGCCACTTGCCCAATGGACCTGCACACAGCCCAGATACTGGAGGCACCAACCTCACAAGTCCACGAAGACCACAAGTAAATCCACCTTCAGCAGTGACTGATTTGTGCCATAAACACAGCACAGGCCACACTGCCAGCAGCACCGAATGATGCAGAGCTGTTCTGAAACAACATGCCAGAAAAGCACCTAAGAAAATGAAAACGGAAGATACCTTGGTTGGATGTCTGCACTGTGATGTTCAAACTCAGTCTGCATATGCATTTTATTTCCCCAGTAAATATTTATTTTTACAGGCCACGCTTTGATTCAAGCTGTTTGTTTCAAGCTTTGATTCAAGCTCGGTTTTTTGGTTCAAGCAGAGTTTTTCTTTTGGGGCGCAACTCAGATACTATTCAGATGTGATCATGAACAAGGTAAGTTGCAAACACTAACCAAGTATGTTTGTAAGTCTGCTAACAAAAAGAACAGGTATTTACTACAGCTCCATGCTGTCACTTCCTCACATTTAGAGTTTTCTGAAATGTTTTAAAACAAAAGAAACAAAACAAGTCCTCAAGCAAAGAACTGGTAAAGCTCTTCTGCTAACTTCTCTGCTTTTGAAACAGACATACCACAAAGTTCAGAATTCAGGAGCCTTTCAGCTCCTAAAATTAGTAGGCGGTTTTCAAAACCCAACATTTCCAGTGCTGAGCAGGCAAAAACACAGTGCTTACATGCTTAGTTACTGGCTGCCTTTCTTTGAAAACCAAGAACAGGCTGGACAAAACTGTAATAAATGAGTGGAGAATTTGGTGCTAATAGAAAATGAGCCTGGAAAACCTCAAGCAAACAACGCCCAGTCACCCGCAGACCGGCACACCAGCCGAGCGAGTGCCCATGGCAGCCTCACTCCGCTCCCCGCCCTGGCATGGGCTCCCAGGGGCTCTGCTCCCTGGAGAGTTACTTCAGGGTCAGATCCACCAAAGGGCCTGGAGTCCTAAATGCTGCAGAAACTCTTGCACACCCTGTGTGAATTCTCTGCATCATGTCCAAGAAGTTTAGGTGTTCAGCTACTCCATCGACCACGGAGCTGTTGATGGGCTCCAACTTTTACCTACACATACCCAATAGGAAGCCACCGAGATGGCTCTGGGACTGAGCAGTCCCAGAAGGTGCCTCAGTTTACACAAACACTGCAAAAATGACTGAGAACTTGAGGCAGGGTGACCACCATCCACCTCCCAAGCGCGTTTGGGTAAGTTTGCATTGCAAGTGTATCCTAAATCATGAACTAAAACAACTATGGGAATTCCATGTACTGCCAGGGAAAATCTAATTAAGCTCCATTACTGAGATTCCAAAGCGCTGAAGGTATAATTAATCCTCCTCCCACAGCCTTCCCAATGGGCTGCCTGCAGGCCTGCTAGCTGGGAGGCGATTTCCAGTGATGGAGTCTCATCTTGAGACACAGCCCCATGGCCGAACTGACTAATTTTCAACAGACTCGTGGCCAATGTATAGAAACAAGTTTCATGCCACTTGGGCTAGATTTGAACCAGGGAAAGGTAAGATGCTCCCAAGCCCCCAGCCACGAGCTGCTGAAGCCACTCGATCCCTCTGCAGCCAGCAGTCATCTGCCGATTCAACATCCACATCCACAAATGAGCAACAGCGGCCAAAATTTAGCAAGTTATGATTCCCAGCTGCTAACTGAGAAGTAGTTAAAATGTCTACATGGTCTTAGGTAAGAACATTCCTTGACAGACAAGGACTAGTGTCAGAACAGAAACAGAGTTAGATCAGTTAGAGCTAGGGAGTACAAGTATTAGAGAGACCTTATGCAGTCATTTAAAGTAACTTGCTAGCCAGAAAGGACTACTCTAGAAAGTCACAGTTATCTTTTATCTGACACCTTTGCAGTTGTCAAGCAACTCTGTAATAATATGTTTAAAAGAAACAATTAGTGGGGTAAAAATTATGACACCCAATTTATGCCTTGTAGCAGAAAGATGAGCCTTTTCAGCTAGGCTCCCCAGGTTACACCAGCTTTCAACTTCAGGAGGCATCTTGGTTTAGCCATGCCTTGAGACCCTGAAATGAAGTCAGACATGCCTCCCAGGAGAGCATCCTTGGCTAAATACAGGTCATACTTTGGTCTAACTACTTGCTGGATACACATGAATGAGGCACAGTAACCTGTGGCACAGTCAGACTACAGATTTTGTTGGCTCTTTCTGTTCTTAATTGTTTCATGGTTTACCTTCACCATGTTAAAAGAAAAATAAAATAATAAGCCCACTAAAGTCTCCATCCAATGAAACAGGTGCAATACAGGGGAAAAAAGGCAACAGCCAGCAAAGTCTAGGGAGTTTCACAGCGACACAGCATGCACAAAGAAAAAATTACTAGAGGAGTTTGAGGATATAAGCGGTACCCATGCAAATCGTGTCGGCGACTGTGCCCACACGCCGTGTCCACAGCAGAACTCCTGGGTGGCAGCGCTCGCCGTGCCCAGGCAGGGCAGGAGAACCAGCCCCGGGAACCAGAAGTCCAGCTGAGCAGCACACACAGCCTCTCACACTGCATGTGTGAGACCCAGAGGGACTCCAGCAAGAGCTCCAGATGGTAACAGCTAAGCGAAAGGACACTGGGATTTCTATCAGGAAACTTTCACTCTCTCAGTTCTGAGCAGCTGTTTTATTTCCATCCAGCAGGTAAATAACTACCAGAGCTTTGTCCATCCCAAACATGCAGGGCTCTGTCAGCATGAATGGAAATCCGTGCAAGAAACAGCCTCTCATGTTCAAGTAAGAAGACATCTAAAACCCCAGAGCCCTGGTTGGCATGAGCACTCCCAACGTAATTGCTGC